>NW_022322357.1:0-2152 GCF_002776525.5 Piliocolobus tephrosceles | reverse complement strand
CCAGACTAGAACAGCCCTGGTGTAGTCTCTTAGTAGGATGATGCGATATCCTCATGCTTCTGTTGTTTTGTGTGTATAGTGAAGATATTCCATTTGTGGCTAACAAAGACCTTGTTGCTATATTCTAACAGTAATTGACAGTGAAAATCTCACCTTCACAATGGAGAATCAAAAATCAAAACAAGAATAACAACCAAAAATCCTAAAACGACTATTTTATCTTGATTCTAGGATACAGGCATTGTGATGTAGGAATTCCCCCACCCCCCCAAAAAAATACACCCATGTAAGACCTTAATTTTAAATGATTTATATGGGAAAAGAGGCCAAATGTAAGAATTTTGTTGTCTGAAATGACAGCATGAGAACAAAGGCAATCAGTTCTGATATGGTTTGGGTCTGTGTCCCCACCGAAATCTCATGTTGAATTCTGGTCTTCAGTGTTGGAGAAGGGGTAAGGTGGGAGGTGATAGGGTCACAGGACAGATATCCCCCTTGCTGTTCTTATGACAGTGACTGAGGTCTCATGAGACCTGTATGTCTGAAAGAGTGTAACACTTCCCCCTTTGCCCTCTCTCCTATTCCACCATGTGAAGACACACCTACTTCCCCTTTGTCTTCCACCATGATTGTAAGTTTCCTGAGGCCTCCCAGCCATTCTTCCTGTACAGCCTGCGGAACTGTAAAACCTCTTTTCTTTATAAACTACCCAGTCTCAGGTAGTTCTTTATACCAGTGTGAGGATGGACTAATAGGAGTTCTGAAGCTGCACGTGGGCAGTGACGCCTCAGTTCTGCACTTCCTGCTCAGGAGGCTGCAGCCCTCTTGTCAAATCCATTCTGGAGTAAAGTTTTGGGAGTTGTCTCTTGCAATTTGACCTGTATTCTGTCTTACACTCACAAAGTTTCTGTGAGTTCTGCATATCTGTCAATAGTTCCTTTCCTTCATAACCAGCTACAGCGTCTTCTATAGGTGGACTGCTAAGGACCATGACCAATCAATATACATTTAGGAAACAATAATGTTAGCATGCTTAGGAGAAAAAGAGGTATAATTATATAATTATACATACCTGTGTTACAGCTAAGTCAGTCTCAATTTTCACATTTGTCAAATACGAATAGTAAGAGAGAGGAAAAAAATAAATATGAGGCGTCTATCACTGTGTCAGGTACAGAGAAAGAAGCCTCCAAAGAGAGTGCTGAGTAAGCCTCAAGCTTACCAAATGAATGCACATTAATTAAATAGCAGAAATGTTAGTCCTAATTGGATTAAGCAGTCTTTATCATGTCAGAAAACAATATTGAGAGGCAAAGACAAACTTCTAAAATTACCCAGTATATATATATTTTAAAAGTTTCTTAGTGATTCCTAAAATAAGTAAGTCTAACTAGCAAATAACAAATAATTTTTAAATACACTATTTACAAGAACCTTATTACCATTCTTAATTAGGTATTTCTACAAACGATGGAAAGAGTAGGGGAAGACATATTAATACAAAATGCAGTTGTCTAAATAGAACGTCTATTGGAGGAAGTGAGAGGTGGTGCTGGGACGGGGAGAGGTGGTGCTGGGACAGGGAGAGGTGGTGCTGGGACGGGGAGAGGTGGTGCTGGGATGGGGAGAGGTGGTGCTGGGACGGGGGAGAGGTGGTGCTGGGATGGGGAGAGAGGGAAAACAAGGGGAGGAGGAGAAAGTGTAATACAGTTTCTGGGTAAAGTGTCCCCAAGATTCCTTATCGAAGGGCCTGGGACTCCTCCTTGATTAGCAGTTTCTGGCGGTTCTATCACTTCCTCCCCTTCATGATGATAGACCAGTCTTCTTCATCTCCCCATTTGGTCATTTGTTGCACAATTATTTCCTTCACCCACTGGGTAATAGACATTCTAATTAAATTGCAGGCACTTTATTCAATGCCAGCTTTCTTTGTACATGGAGACATTTCGTAATGTCTAAAGAAAAGCTCCAAGTTGACATTTCATTGATGTCTCAAACCTAGCCTATGTTTATGATCGGATGTAAGATGCTTCTGTTAAATTTATTCCACTTTTGATTTCAAACACGTAGACTTAAAAATGCTGTTATCTTTAAATTGTACACTCTCATTCAATTAGTGCTAAGTTCAGTTAGTTTTACAGGCCAATCTTGC
>NW_022322356.1:0-1732 GCF_002776525.5 Piliocolobus tephrosceles | reverse complement strand
TATCGAACTCCAGCTCCCCCCAGCCATCCTGTACCATCTAAGGAGGAAAAAAGGCTGAGAGTACTTGGGAAGTTCACAGCCCAGGGGCACAAGCTCACCAAAAGAGTGAGAATCCCAGGACTACAGAAAGCTTCTCCTCCCCTACACCCTACTACCACATCAATAAAGGCCTAACTATAGCGGTTCCTTTTATGCAATACATCATGTTCACCTTTTGACAAAAAATTACAAGGCATACTAAAAGGCAAACAAACAAACAAAACCAAAAAACAGTTTGGAGAGACAGAACAAACTTCAAAACTACTCAGATACAGCAAGAATGTCGGAATTAGCACAACAGGTTTTTTTTTTTTTTTTTTTAAGACTATGATTACATATCCAGGGGCTTTAATGGAAAAAGTACAAAACATGTAAGAATAGATGGATAATGTAACAGAGAAATGGAAATTCTAAGAAATAATCAAAAAGAAACGCTAGAGATAAAAAACACCATAACAGAAATGAAGACTGCCTTTGATGAGCTCATTAGTAAACTGAACACGACTGAGGAAAGAATCTCTTAGCTTGAAGATGTAACAATCCAAAACTAAAAAGCAAAGTAAAAAAAGAAGAAAAAAACAGAACAGAATACCTAACAGTGGGAAGACTAGAAAAGAAATAACTAATGCCAAATGGGGACACCAGAAGGGGAAGAGAGAAAAGCAGCAATATTTGATGCAATAATGACTGAGAATTTCCCCAAATTAATGGCAGACACCACATCACAGATCCAGGAAACTCAGAGGACATTAAGCCTAGGCATATAGTTTTCAAATGTCAGAAAATCAAAGGTGGCCATGGTAACAAAGAAAAACAAAATAGACAATACAATGTATTAATATCAGTATCACTGTATATTAATATCAGTATCAATGTATATATACATTAAAAATATAAGGTAATTTATGAATGTCCACAAATATAAACTAAATAAAATGATTCAATTCCTTGAACGATGCAATCTGTCAAAACTCACACACACAGCAATAGACTATCTGAACAGGCCTCTATCTATTAAAGAAGGTGAATCAATAATAACCTCCCCAAAGTGGAAGCAACAGGCCCAGATGTGTTCACTAATGAGTTCCACCCAATATTTAAGAAAGAAATTATACCAATTCTCTACAAACTCTTCCAGAAGACAGAAGCAGAGGGTATACTTCCCAACTCATTCTTTGAGGCCAACATTAACCTTCTACCAAAACCACGCAGAGATATTACAAGAAAAGAAAACCACAGACCAGTATCTCTTGTGAAGACAGACGCAAAAATCCTCAACAAAATATTAGCAACTTGACTCTAACAATGCCTAAAGAGAATTATACATCATGGCCAAATGGGATTTCTCACAGGTATGCAAGGATGGTTCAACATTCAAAATCAATTAATGTAATCCATCGCATCAACAGGCTAAAGAAGAAAAATCATATGAATATGTCAACAGAAAGATGCAGAAAAAGCATCTGGCAGAAATCCAATGCTCATTCATGATAAAAACTCTAACAAACCAGAAATAGAGCGGAACTTCCTCAACTTCATAAAGAACATCTACAAAAAACCTACAGTTGACATCATTCATAATGGTGAGAAACTCAAAGTCTTCCCACTGGGATTATAAACAAGGCTGGGATATCCCAGTTCATCACTGATCTTAAACACTGTACTGGAAGTCCTAGCTAATGCAACAGGACAA
>NW_022322355.1:0-1732 GCF_002776525.5 Piliocolobus tephrosceles | reverse complement strand
TTGTCCTGTTGCATTAGCTAGGACTTCCAGTACAGTGTTTAAGATCAGTGATGAACTGGGATATCCCAGCCTTGTTTATAATCCCAGTGGGAAGACTTTGAGTTTCTCACCATTATGAATGATGTCAACTGTAGGTTTTTTGTAGATGTTCTTTATGAAGTTGAGGAAGTTCCGCTCTATTTCTGGTTTGTTAGAGTTTTTATCATGAATGAGCATTGGATTTCTGCCAGATGCTTTTTCTGCATCTTTCTGTTGACATATTCATATGATTTTTCTTCTTTAGCCTGTTGATGCGATGGATTACATTAATTGATTTTGAATGTTGAACCATCCTTGCATACCTGTGAGAAATCCCATTTGGCCATGATGTATAATTCTCTTTAGGCATTGTTAGAGTCAAGTTGCTAATATTTTGTTGAGGATTTTTGCGTCTGTCTTCACAAGAGATACTGGTCTGTGGTTTTCTTTTCTTGTAATATCTCTGCGTGGTTTTGGTAGAAGGTTAATGTTGGCCTCAAAGAATGAGTTGGGAAGTATACCCTCTGCTTCTGTCTTCTGGAAGAGTTTGTAGAGAATTGGTATAATTTCTTTCTTAAATATTGGGTGGAACTCATTAGTGAACACATCTGGGCCTGTTGCTTCCACTTTGGGGAGGTTATTATTGATTCACCTTCTTTAATAGATAGAGGCCTGTTCAGATAGTCTATTGCTGTGTGTGTGAGTTTTGACAGATTGCATCGTTCAAGGAATTGAATCATTTTATTTAGTTTATATTTGTGGACATTCATAAATTACCTTATATTTTTAATGTATATATACATTGATACTGATATTAATATACAGTGATACTGATATTAATACATTGTATTGTCTATTTTGTTTTTCTTTGTTACCATGGCCACCTTTGATTTTCTGACATTTGAAAACTATATGCCTAGGCTTAATGTCCTCTGAGTTTCCTGGATCTGTGATGTGGTGTCTGCCATTAATTTGGGGAAATTCTCAGTCATTATTGCATCAAATATTGCTGCTTTTCTCTCTTCCCCTTCTGGTGTCCCCATTTGGCATTAGTTATTTCTTTTCTAGTCTTCCCACTGTTAGGTATTCTGTTCTGTTTTTTTCTTCTTTTTTTACTTTGCTTTTTAGTTTTGGATTGTTACATCTTCAAGCTAAGAGATTCTTTCCTCAGTCGTGTTCAGTTTACTAATGAGCTCATCAAAGGCAGTCTTCATTTCTGTTATGGTGTTTTTTATCTCTAGCGTTTCTTTTTGATTATTTCTTAGAATTTCCATTTCTCTGTTACATTATCCATCTATTCTTACATGTTTTGTACTTTTTCCATTAAAGCCCCTGGATATGTAATCATAGTCTTAAAAAAAAAAAAAAAAAAACCTGTTGTGCTAATTCCGACATTCTTGCTGTATCTGAGTAGTTTTGAAGTTTGTTCTGTCTCTCCAAACTGTTTTTTGGTTTTGTTTGTTTGTTTGCCTTTTAGTATGCCTTGTAATTTTTTGTCAAAAGGTGAACATGATGTATTGCATAAAAGGAACCGCTATAGTTAGGCCTTTATTGATGTGGTAGTAGGGTGTAGGGGAGGAGAAGCTTTCTGTAGTCCTGGGATTCTCACTCTTTTGGTGAGCTTGTGCCCCTGGGCTGTGAACTTCCCAAGTACTCTCAGCCTTTTTTCCTCCTTAGATGGTACAGGATGGCTGGGGGGAGCTGGAGTTCGATA
>NW_022322353.1:0-1041 GCF_002776525.5 Piliocolobus tephrosceles | reverse complement strand
CAGGAAAAACATGATCTATGATCAAACAAAAAATCAGTAAGTAGAAACAGAGTCAGCAATGACACAAAAAAATACAGTCAGTAGACCAAGACATAAAACAGCTATTATAAATATACTCTAAGGCCAGGCACAGCGGCTCACGCCTATAATCCCAACACTTTGTGAGGCACAGGCAGGCAGATCACCTGAGATCAGGAGTTTGAGACCAGCCTGGCCAACATGGTGAAACCCCATCTCTACTAAAAATACAAAAATTAGTTAGGTGTAGTGGCAGGCGCCGGTAGACCCAGCTCCTCGGAGGCTGAGGCAAGAGAATTGCTTGAACCCGGGAGGTGGAGGTTGCAGTGAGACGAGATCACTGCACTCTAACCTGGGCAAAAGAGCAAGACTACGTCTCAAAAATATAAAATAAAAATAAAAATAAATATACTCCGTATGTTCAAATGGTAGAAGGCACAAGCCTGTTAAGAAGCCAAATCAAATGGAAGACATTTAAGAAGACCCAACTCAAATCTTTAGGAATGAAAAATACGGTATTTAAATTAGATTAAATCAATATGGGGGAAAAATCAATTCTTAAAAAAATGTACAAAGTTAACTATTGGGTTATTAAAATAATTGCACAGAAAAAATAACCAATTAAACAGTGTTTTGATTACACATATGTACAGGAATACCTCAAAAATACTGTGGGTTCAGTTCCAGACCCATGAAATTAAGCAAGTATCACAATAGACCAAGTCACACAAATTTTTTGGCTTCCCGATGCATATACTGGCCTGGTGCAGTGGCTCATGCCTGTAACCTCAGCACACTGGGAGGCCAAGGTGGGCAGATGACAAGGTCAGGAGTTTGAGACCAGCCTGGCTAACATGGTGAAACCCCGTCTCTACTAAAAATACAAAAATTAGCCAGGTGTAGTGGCATGCACCTGTAATCTCAGCTACTTGGGAGGCTGAGACAGAGAATTTCTTGAATCCGGGAGGCAGAAGTTGCAGAGAGCGGAGATCGAGTGCCGCTGCACTCCAGCCTGGGCGACAG
>NW_022322352.1:0-1041 GCF_002776525.5 Piliocolobus tephrosceles | reverse complement strand
CTGTCGCCCAGGCTGGAGTGCAGCGGCACTCGATCTCCGCTCTCTGCAACTTCTGCCTCCCGGATTCAAGAAATTCTCTGTCTCAGCCTCCCAAGTAGCTGAGATTACAGGTGCATGCCACTACACCTGGCTAATTTTTGTATTTTTAGTAGAGACGGGGTTTCACCATGTTAGCCAGGCTGGTCTCAAACTCCTGACCTTGTCATCTGCCCACCTTGGCCTCCCAGTGTGCTGAGGTTACAGGCATGAGCCACTGCACCAGGCCAGTATATGCATCGGGAAGCCAAAAAATTTGTGTGACTTGGTCTATTGTGATACTTGCTTAATTTCATGGGTCTGGAACTGAACCCACAGTATTTTTGAGGTATTCCTGTACATATGTGTAATCAAAACACTGTTTAATTGGTTATTTTTTCTGTGCAATTATTTTAATAACCCAATAGTTAACTTTGTACATTTTTTTAAGAATTGATTTTTCCCCCATATTGATTTAATCTAATTTAAATACCGTATTTTTCATTCCTAAAGATTTGAGTTGGGTCTTCTTAAATGTCTTCCATTTGATTTGGCTTCTTAACAGGCTTGTGCCTTCTACCATTTGAACATACGGAGTATATTTATTTTTATTTTTATTTTATATTTTTGAGACGTAGTCTTGCTCTTTTGCCCAGGTTAGAGTGCAGTGATCTCGTCTCACTGCAACCTCCACCTCCCGGGTTCAAGCAATTCTCTTGCCTCAGCCTCCGAGGAGCTGGGTCTACCGGCGCCTGCCACTACACCTAACTAATTTTTGTATTTTTAGTAGAGATGGGGTTTCACCATGTTGGCCAGGCTGGTCTCAAACTCCTGATCTCAGGTGATCTGCCTGCCTGTGCCTCACAAAGTGTTGGGATTATAGGCGTGAGCCGCTGTGCCTGGCCTTAGAGTATATTTATAATAGCTGTTTTATGTCTTGGTCTACTGACTGTATTTTTTTGTGTCATTGCTGACTCTGTTTCTACTTACTGATTTTTTGTTTGATCATAGATCATGTTTTTCCTG
>NW_022322351.1:0-5268 GCF_002776525.5 Piliocolobus tephrosceles | reverse complement strand
GTGGCGTGAGATGCAGTTGCTGACAACTTTTAATTCATAACAAGTCTATTAATTTGTTCCTATAAATTTAATATGTTAATACAATTGAGTAACTTGAATCACTTCAGTTAAATTTAACTACTATTAGATGTTATAAAATTTACTATTTAATGTGACTATATTTAGTAGGTTTTTCTCTCTCTTAAGCACTTTACTGACTTTAAATGGAATATTAGTTATCTGTTGTTGTGTAATAAAATTATCCCAAAATTTAGTAGTTTAAAACAATAGTAAACATTATTATCTCTCACAGTTTCTACAGGCTAGGAATTTAGGAAAAAATTAGCTAGTATTTCTGGCTTAGGCTCTCTTGTGAGAATGCATAAAGATATTGGGGGCCTCTCACAAGAAGGCCACAATCAAAATGTTAGACATGCTGCAGTCATCTGAAAGCTTGACAGGAGCTATCAGGTCTCCAAGGTGGCTTGCTGTCCTTGACTGAACAGTAAGTGCTGGTTGTTGACAGGAGACCTCAGTACCTCTCCACCTGGCCTCTTCATAGGGTTGCTTGAGTGCTCTCTTTATATCGTGACTAGCTCTCCACAGAGTGAGAGATCTAAGAGACCATGGGGAAGGGGCAATGTCTTTTATTACCTAGCCTTGTAAGTCAAACATTTGCACTTCCGTAGTACTCTGCCAGTTAGGCCAGTCCTGATTCCGCGATTCAATTTGTAGGAGACTGTAAAGGGGTGAGGAGCAGGCAAGGATCATTGGGGCCGTTTTTGGAGGCTGACTACCACAAATGGATTTCTCTGAGTTTTAGGAAAGTAGAAAGACATGCTTTAGTGGTAAACTTAGCAAGCTGTATTTTAGGAGAATGTTTAGCTTTTTGTTTGAGTAAACCATATTCTATGAATGTTTTTTAAAGGGGCCAATTTTTTGCTAGTTTTTCATATTCCAAGCAAATGTTACAAGTGAGAAAATTTGTGGGTCTTTTTTTTTTTTTTTTTGCAGATTATTTAAAATATCTGACAGTATACATGGGATTGTTTATTCTTTTTTTTTTTTTTTTTTTTGAGACGGAGTCTTGCTCTGTCACCCAGGCTGGAGTGCAGTGGCCAGATCTCAGCTCACTGCAAGCTCCGCCTCCCGGGTTTAGGCCATTCTCCTGCCTCAGCCTCCCGAGTAGCTGGGACTACAGGCACCTGCCACCTCGCCCGGCTAGTTTTTTTTGTATTTTTTTAGTAGAGACGGGGTTTCACCCTGTTAGCCAGGATGGTCTCAATCTCCCGACCTTGTGATCCGCACGTCTCGGCCTCCCAGAGTGCTGGGATTACAGGCTTGAGCCACCGCGCCCGGCCTTGGGAGTGCTTATTCTAATGACAGTGAATTGGACTCTCACATTGGCTCAGTGAAAATTGTACAAACAGAAATGAACAAAGGGAAATCAAGGAACTATAGCAATAGTGGGCAGAAATTTCAATATTCTGCAAATGTGTTTACAGCAAATAATGCTTTTTCTGCTTCTGAAATCAGAGAAGGCATGTTCAAAGCACCATCTTTTCGGGTTGCTTTCCAGCCTCATGATATTCAAAGTAATTTCTTGCTTTTTCAGTTCATTTTATGAGTACAGACTAATCTGCATTTCTCAGCATAGGGGAAAATGTAAAAATATAGTAAATTTGAGTAGATTATCTCTCTGTGCAATTTCTGCATTTTTTATTATGTTGCGTTATTTTCTAAGCTGGGCTGTGTGTTAAAATATTTTATCCTGTGTGCTAAAAATATTTTTAACTTTGCTCTCAATAAAATGTTGTGTTAGTTTTATTGAAACAGTTTTTATGGAAAGGTTAAAAATACTCATTTCAGGTCCTAGCTTCTGACCATTACATTTTTTTTTAAATGTTTATATAAATATGTAGGATTTTTTTTCAGAGGTAACAGAAAATAGTTTAGGTTCCTTGAAGGCTGTCACAGAAATTTGTATCCTTTAAGTTATTTACAATAGCTGCTTTATATTTATTAAGTCATAATTTTAAAACATTTTGTTTAATTGTGTTTCTGTTTATTTTGGTTGATGGAGAAAAAGAGGGAAAAGTTAATCTTTTTGGTGATGTAAGAGGTACATGTGGCCAGGTGCAGTGGTTCACGTCTGTAATTCCAGTACTTTGGGAGGCCGAGGCAGGCAGATCACGAGGTCAGGAGTTCGAGACCAGTCTGACCAACTTGGTGAAAACTCGTCTCTACTAAAAATATAAAAAATTAGCTGGGCTTGGTGGTGTGTGCCTGTAATCCCAGCTACTCAGGAGGCTGAGGCAGGAGAATTGCTTGAACCTGGGAGGCAGAGGTTGCAGTGAGGTGAGATTGTGCCACTGCATTCCAGCCTGGCAAAAGAGTGAGACTCCATCTCAAAAAAAAAAAAAAAAAAGAAGTATGTGTGTGATAGTGCTACTCAAGGTGTGACTGCAGACTGGTTTCAATTTGTGAACTGTTTGTTATCAGTTTATGACAAGTTCAGTACAGAAGTCAGATTTGTATTATTGGCAGAACTCTGAGCATATTTACTTACAAATAGGTACAGATTACTTCTCATCCTTTGAGAAAGAGCAGCCAAATTGGGTTGAACTGGGCAGGGGAAATGGATGAGAATAGGATATTGTATGAATTGGGGACATTTCCACAGATCTAGTATTTTTGAAAATCTAATTTGGAGTTTATACACAGAATCCAAGTTTCAGTTTCATGTCTGGGCATTTCCAGCGTAAATATTTTGAGTACATTTGTGTGTTCTGGAGGTAACATTGTCTTTGCTTCTTTAATACCCTGTGTATGTCTATAATAGTGCATTTATTCTGTTTTAATTCACCAGCAATTTATGTGACTATTTCCCCATGATTTATGAACTCTTTGAAGGCAAGGATCATGACTTACTTACCTGCCTATTTCCAAATACATTGAAAGGCAAATAAAGTAAGGCAGGTAAAGTAAGGAAATTGTTCTGGCAAAAGTATAGACATAAGCAAGGGTGAAGGTAAAAAAGTATGAAATACATTTGGAAAGAATAAGCTTTCCAGTTTGGCTGAAGGGAAAGATATGATTAAAGAAGTAATAAGAAATGTTAGCTAGTTATCTTAGGATCGTATCATATAATGTCATGAATACCAAGGTCAAAGGTTTATTTTATTTTATTTTTATTTTTTATTTTTCCCCCAGCTTTGTTGAGGTATAATTGACAAATAAAAATGGTATATATTTAAGGAGTACAACATAATTTTTTTATATGTAAACATTGCAAAAATAATTACCACAATCAGGCTAATTAATGTATCTATCACCTTTCATAGTTACTTATTTTTTGTAGTGAAAATACTTACAATCTCTGTAATAAGGAGAAACCATGTAATATTTTTGAGCAGGTCAAATATCATCATTAAAACTATGCTTTAGGAATGTATAATTAGTGACTCAATGCTTGGAAGTGTTCTAGCATCCACAGAAGTTATAGTCTAGTTGACAAAATGAAAAATGAATTCCAGATATTGCACAGCTGCGCTAGAGAAATCTAGCAACAATAACTCTAATCCTGGGTACTCAAGGGATCATCTGAGATAATTCTGAAGTATGGTTAGAAAATATTTGCCTGACTTCTCATGAAAAATCGCCTCCATTGCAGATAGTAAAAGTGAGGGAGAGGGATCAATAAGAGGGTTATACATGTTGATATAGTAACTATAAACAGAGCCAGTGTTTAGCACTTTATTCAGCATGGTGTCTCAATGCTGCCACACTTTCCTTCCTCTGGTAATCAAAATAGGATAGAAACGTAGGAAATACATTAGCAGTAACCTGTTAAAGATGTTTAATTATCTGTACAATGGCTGATTCTTCTTATCCCTTACTGGAAAGCCTTTCCATAATGTGACACTGACTTTTAAAGAGCTTTGAGGATCTTTATGCTATATTAGCACAGCTGAAGTGGTTCTGTTGTTTAGGGGTCTTTATTAGTTAGGACTACTGCTTACACTTGTGTCCACTGATTTATTGTCCAAAAAGTTCATTTTGTATAAAACTCATTGTCCTATACCTTGTTTCCAAGTATGTGTTTAAAGTGGAAGACTGAATGCTATTTGTGATAATTTGAGAGTTTGCAGATTACTTGGACACACCTTATTTTCTTATTCTCTCTAAATATTTTACTACATTTGAATCCTCAGGGCATTAGAAGTTTTCTCAGATTGATCTTACCACAGTAGTCTTGTCATTTTCAGTTCTGCAGACATTTTCCCCATAATTTCAGTGACACTGCTGAGAGTTTATTGAACGTAAGGCAAAAAATTGATTTTAATTGTTGATAGTGATGATAAATGACGTTAGCAGTTGAGTTTTCCTATGAGCTGAAGCACTGATTCTATAAATTGATATGGAACTATCTAATGAGAGAAAACCAACATAATGGCCCACTCGTGGGCTTGTTACAAATAAATATTTGATAGAAAGAGACATGTTTTGAAGGAAAAATGAGATTCCTTCTAAAGCTGATGGATTTTTAAATCCAAAATTATGTTTTTGTTTTGGCACAGATATGACACTTTGCACACCAGAAAGTAAAATGAGGATTTATAAATTAACTGCTTGATGTAATAATTGCAAACCTATATTAACTGAGTACTTACTGTGTGTCAGGCACTGTTCTTGGTATTTGGGATATGTCACTGAAGAAAACAGACAATGAATCCTTGCTTTTGAGGAGATATCACTCTTGGGATGAGGGTGGGGAAGAAGCTAGACCTCAACAACTGTAACAACATATAAATAAGTCATAGAGTTTTTTAGAAAGTGGTGACTATTATGGGAAAAGAAAAAAAGTAGAGCAGGGTAAGGGGGTTAGATTGGGACTGCTGGGATTTGTGGCTCAGGGTGTAGAATTAAACAGTACTTAGGGTAGACCTTGAGAAGGTCAGATATAAGCACTTAATGGAGGGAAAAGAGATGTAAGCACTTAATGGAGGGAGGAACAGTCTAGGCAGGGGAAGGCCTCATGGCAGGAACATGGCTGATTTTTTGAAGAACAGCAGAGTTCAGTATAGCTAGAGGAGATGAGTCAGGGGGAAAGAGTAGTAGGACATGAAGTCAGAGAGATAAAGGCAGGGGCTGATGCGGGGAGGGAGTGGCAGTGGGAAGACAAGATCATGTAGAGCCTTATAGTCATATACTTTGAGAGAAAGGGAGGAATTTGATCAGAGAAGTAATATGATCTAAGTTTAAACAGGATCACTACAGCAATCCATC
>NW_022322350.1:0-5268 GCF_002776525.5 Piliocolobus tephrosceles | reverse complement strand
GATGGATTGCTGTAGTGATCCTGTTTAAACTTAGATCATATTACTTCTCTGATCAAATTCCTCCCTTTCTCTCAAAGTATATGACTATAAGGCTCTACATGATCTTGTCTTCCCACTGCCACTCCCTCCCCGCATCAGCCCCTGCCTTTATCTCTCTGACTTCATGTCCTACTACTCTTTCCCCCTGACTCATCTCCTCTAGCTATACTGAACTCTGCTGTTCTTCAAAAAATCAGCCATGTTCCTGCCATGAGGCCTTCCCCTGCCTAGACTGTTCCTCCCTCCATTAAGTGCTTACATCTCTTTTCCCTCCATTAAGTGCTTATATCTGACCTTCTCAAGGTCTACCCTAAGTACTGTTTAATTCTACACCCTGAGCCACAAATCCCAGCAGTCCCAATCTAACCCCCTTACCCTGCTCTACTTTTTTTCTTTTCCCATAATAGTCACCACTTTCTAAAAAACTCTATGACTTATTTATATGTTGTTACAGTTGTTGAGGTCTAGCTTCTTCCCCACCCTCATCCCAAGAGTGATATCTCCTCAAAAGCAAGGATTCATTGTCTGTTTTCTTCAGTGACATATCCCAAATACCAAGAACAGTGCCTGACACACAGTAAGTACTCAGTTAATATAGGTTTGCAATTATTACATCAAGCAGTTAATTTATAAATCCTCATTTTACTTTCTGGTGTGCAAAGTGTCATATCTGTGCCAAAACAAAAACATAATTTTGGATTTAAAAATCCATCAGCTTTAGAAGGAATCTCATTTTTCCTTCAAAACATGTCTCTTTCTATCAAATATTTATTTGTAACAAGCCCACGAGTGGGCCATTATGTTGGTTTTCTCTCATTAGATAGTTCCATATCAATTTATAGAATCAGTGCTTCAGCTCATAGGAAAACTCAACTGCTAACGTCATTTATCATCACTATCAACAATTAAAATCAATTTTTTGCCTTACGTTCAATAAACTCTCAGCAGTGTCACTGAAATTATGGGGAAAATGTCTGCAGAACTGAAAATGACAAGACTACTGTGGTAAGATCAATCTGAGAAAACTTCTAATGCCCTGAGGATTCAAATGTAGTAAAATATTTAGAGAGAATAAGAAAATAAGGTGTGTCCAAGTAATCTGCAAACTCTCAAATTATCACAAATAGCATTCAGTCTTCCACTTTAAACACATACTTGGAAACAAGGTATAGGACAATGAGTTTTATACAAAATGAACTTTTTGGACAATAAATCAGTGGACACAAGTGTAAGCAGTAGTCCTAACTAATAAAGACCCCTAAACAACAGAACCACTTCAGCTGTGCTAATATAGCATAAAGATCCTCAAAGCTCTTTAAAAGTCAGTGTCACATTATGGAAAGGCTTTCCAGTAAGGGATAAGAAGAATCAGCCATTGTACAGATAATTAAACATCTTTAACAGGTTACTGCTAATGTATTTCCTACGTTTCTATCCTATTTTGATTACCAGAGGAAGGAAAGTGTGGCAGCATTGAGACACCATGCTGAATAAAGTGCTAAACACTGGCTCTGTTTATAGTTACTATATCAACATGTATAACCCTCTTATTGATCCCTCTCCCTCACTTTTACTATCTGCAATGGAGGCGATTTTTCATGAGAAGTCAGGCAAATATTTTCTAACCATACTTCAGAATTATCTCAGATGATCCCTTGAGTACCCAGGATTAGAGTTATTGTTGCTAGATTTCTCTAGCGCAGCTGTGCAATATCTGGAATTCATTTTTCATTTTGTCAACTAGACTATAACTTCTGTGGATGCTAGAACACTTCCAAGCATTGAGTCACTAATTATACATTCCTAAAGCATAGTTTTAATGATGATATTTGACCTGCTCAAAAATATTACATGGTTTCTCCTTATTACAGAGATTGTAAGTATTTTCACTACAAAAAATAAGTAACTATGAAAGGTGATAGATACATTAATTAGCCTGATTGTGGTAATTATTTTTGCAATGTTTACATATAAAAAAATTATGTTGTACTCCTTAAATATATACCATTTTTATTTGTCAATTATACCTCAACAAAGCTGGGGGAAAAATAAAAAATAAAAATAAAATAAAATAAACCTTTGACCTTGGTATTCATGACATTATATGATACGATCCTAAGATAACTAGCTAACATTTCTTATTACTTCTTTAATCATATCTTTCCCTTCAGCCAAACTGGAAAGCTTATTCTTTCCAAATGTATTTCATACTTTTTTACCTTCACCCTTGCTTATGTCTATACTTTTGCCAGAACAATTTCCTTACTTTACCTGCCTTACTTTATTTGCCTTTCAATGTATTTGGAAATAGGCAGGTAAGTAAGTCATGATCCTTGCCTTCAAAGAGTTCATAAATCATGGGGAAATAGTCACATAAATTGCTGGTGAATTAAAACAGAATAAATGCACTATTATAGACATACACAGGGTATTAAAGAAGCAAAGACAATGTTACCTCCAGAACACACAAATGTACTCAAAATATTTACGCTGGAAATGCCCAGACATGAAACTGAAACTTGGATTCTGTGTATAAACTCCAAATTAGATTTTCAAAAATACTAGATCTGTGGAAATGTCCCCAATTCATACAATATCCTATTCTCATCCATTTCCCCTGCCCAGTTCAACCCAATTTGGCTGCTCTTTCTCAAAGGATGAGAAGTAATCTGTACCTATTTGTAAGTAAATATGCTCAGAGTTCTGCCAATAATACAAATCTGACTTCTGTACTGAACTTGTCATAAACTGATAACAAACAGTTCACAAATTGAAACCAGTCTGCAGTCACACCTTGAGTAGCACTATCACACACATACTTCTTTTTTTTTTTTTTTTTTGAGATGGAGTCTCACTCTTTTGCCAGGCTGGAATGCAGTGGCACAATCTCACCTCACTGCAACCTCTGCCTCCCAGGTTCAAGCAATTCTCCTGCCTCAGCCTCCTGAGTAGCTGGGATTACAGGCACACACCACCAAGCCCAGCTAATTTTTTATATTTTTAGTAGAGACGAGTTTTCACCAAGTTGGTCAGACTGGTCTCGAACTCCTGACCTCGTGATCTGCCTGCCTCGGCCTCCCAAAGTACTGGAATTACAGACGTGAACCACTGCACCTGGCCACATGTACCTCTTACATCACCAAAAAGATTAACTTTTCCCTCTTTTTCTCCATCAACCAAAATAAACAGAAACACAATTAAACAAAATGTTTTAAAATTATGACTTAATAAATATAAAGCAGCTATTGTAAATAACTTAAAGGATACAAATTTCTGTGACAGCCTTCAAGGAACCTAAACTATTTTCTGTTACCTCTGAAAAAAAATCCTACATATTTATATAAACATTTAAAAAAAAATGTAATGGTCAGAAGCTAGGACCTGAAATGAGTATTTTTAACCTTTCCATAAAAACTGTTTCAATAAAACTAACACAACATTTTATTGAGAGCAAAGTTAAAAATATTTTTAGCACACAGGATAAAATATTTTAACACACAGCCCAGCTTAGAAAATAACGCAACATAATAAAAAATGCAGAAATTGCACAGAGAGATAATCTACTCAAATTTACTATATTTTTACATTTTCCCCTATGCTGAGAAATGCAGATTAGTCTGTACTCATAAAATGAACTGAAAAAGCAAGAAATTACTTTGAATATCATGAGGCTGGAAAGCAACCCGAAAAGATGGTGCTTTGAACATGCCTTCTCTGATTTCAGAAGCAGAAAAAGCATTATTTGCTGTAAACACATTTGCAGAATATTGAAATTTCTGCCCACTATTGCTATAGTTCCTTGATTTCCCTTTGTTCATTTCTGTTTGTACAATTTTCACTGAGCC
This sequence comes from Piliocolobus tephrosceles, assembly GCF_002776525.5. NCBI lineage: Eukaryota > Metazoa > Chordata > Mammalia > Primates > Cercopithecidae > Piliocolobus > Piliocolobus tephrosceles. The sequence continues at coordinate 1,384 of NW_022322350.1, read as the reverse complement.
AATGTGAGAGTCCAATTCACTGTCATTAGAATAAGCACTCCCAAGGCCGGGCGCGGTGGCTCAAGCCTGTAATCCCAGCACTCTGGGAGGCCGAGACGTGCGGATCACAAGGTCGGGAGATTGAGACCATCCTGGCTAACAGGGTGAAACCCCGTCTCTACTAAAAAAATACAAAAAAAACTAGCCGGGCGAGGTGGCAGGTGCCTGTAGTCCCAGCTACTCGGGAGGCTGAGGCAGGAGAATGGCCTAAACCCGGGAGGCGGAGCTTGCAGTGAGCTGAGATCTGGCCACTGCACTCCAGCCTGGGTGACAGAGCAAGACTCCGTCTCAAAAAAAAAAAAAAAAAAAAGAATAAACAATCCCATGTATACTGTCAGATATTTTAAATAATCTGCAAAAAAAAAAAAAAAAAGACCCACAAATTTTCTCACTTGTAACATTTGCTTGGAATATGAAAAACTAGCAAAAAATTGGCCCCTTTAAAAAACATTCATAGAATATGGTTTACTCAAACAAAAAGCTAAACATTCTCCTAAAATACAGCTTGCTAAGTTTACCACTAAAGCATGTCTTTCTACTTTCCTAAAACTCAGAGAAATCCATTTGTGGTAGTCAGCCTCCAAAAACGGCCCCAATGATCCTTGCCTGCTCCTCACCCCTTTACAGTCTCCTACAAATTGAATCGCGGAATCAGGACTGGCCTAACTGGCAGAGTACTACGGAAGTGCAAATGTTTGACTTACAAGGCTAGGTAATAAAAGACATTGCCCCTTCCCCATGGTCTCTTAGATCTCTCACTCTGTGGAGAGCTAGTCACGATATAAAGAGAGCACTCAAGCAACCCTATGAAGAGGCCAGGTGGAGAGGTACTGAGGTCTCCTGTCAACAACCAGCACTTACTGTTCAGTCAAGGACAGCAAGCCACCTTGGAGACCTGATAGCTCCTGTCAAGCTTTCAGATGACTGCAGCATGTCTAACATTTTGATTGTGGCCTTCTTGTGAGAGGCCCCCAATATCTTTATGCATTCTCACAAGAGAGCCTAAGCCAGAAATACTAGCTAATTTTTTCCTAAATTCCTAGCCTGTAGAAACTGTGAGAGATAATAATGTTTACTATTGTTTTAAACTACTAAATTTTGGGATAATTTTATTACACAACAACAGATAACTAATATTCCATTTAAAGTCAGTAAAGTGCTTAAGAGAGAGAAAAACCTACTAAATATAGTCACATTAAATAGTAAATTTTATAACATCTAATAGTAGTTAAATTTAACTGAAGTGATTCAAGTTACTCAATTGTATTAACATATTAAATTTATAGGAACAAATTAATAGACTTGTTATGAATTAAAAGTTGTCAGCAACTGCATCTCACGCCAC
>NW_022322349.1:3162-13506 GCF_002776525.5 Piliocolobus tephrosceles | reverse complement strand
ACAAATAATATGGTTTATGTGAACACCTGCTTTTTTTCCGAGATTCTAGAATTTAGGTGTGTGCCAGACAGGGGATGCTTATGCTAATGTTAGTTAGCCCCCAATAAAAACCTGGGCATTGAGTCCCTGAAGAGCTTCCCTTCTTTGGCAACATTTCATGGATATTGTCCTAAGTCATTACTGAGATAATTAAGTGCCTCCCACAGAGTCCGCTGGGAGAAGAGTCTTAAAAGCTCATGCCTGGTTTTCCTTGGACTTTGTCCTGGTAGCCATAAGTAGGACTGTATGCTGAGTCTTATGAGTCATTTTAGGGAATTATTGAACAGGGGGTGATCTTGGGCACCCTCTGACATAGTCCTACATTTTAAAAGATCTGGCCTGTTATTAACCAGTCTGTCAGATGTTGCCAGATAATGCATTGTAGATTTTTTACTTGGAAAATATGGTCGGAGTAGCTATGTGCTAGGTGCTCTGAGAGACAGAAAAGTAAAAGACTGACTCTCTCACTTTAGAGAGCATAACATCCTAACTGACTAGATCATAAAATCTTTGGGACTTGGTATAGACAAAATATATGATGCTCTTCTCAACTTTATTTCCTGTCACCCAACACTTATCTTTTTGTCCTAATGAAGAACAAGTCAACTTTGATGGGAAAGGAACCATTAAAGCAGTATCAGTTAACATGATCACAGTTGAAAGATGAGGTGGGGTAGTTAATGATGCCAACAGGGTGGCAAAAATATCAATTACTATAGGTTATAAAGAGATTGTCAGTTTCAAATGATTTCTTGGATTTTTCTGTAGTTTGTAGATGGTTCTGGACTAAGAATATTTAGTTAGGACATTAATTTGTAATAATGTTATAGGAATACTCTAGAACAATGGTCCCCAATCTTTTTGGCACCAGGGACTGAATTTGCAGACAGTTTTTCCACAGATGGTTTCAGGATGAAACTGTTCCATCTCAGATCATCAGGCATTAGATTCTCATAGGGAGCATGCAACCTAGAGCACTCCCATGTGCAGTTCACAATAGGGCTCGCACTCCTGTGAGACTCTAATGCCCTTATTGATCTCACAGGAGTTGGAGCTCAGGCAGTAATGCCAACTTGCCTGCTGCTCACCTCCTGCTGTGCAGCCGGGTTCCTAACAGGCCAGTATCAGTCTGTGGCCCAGGGGTTTTAGATCCCAGCTCTGGAATACCAGTGATGGTGTCATTTATACATTGATGACCCGTGATTAGTTGTGAGATATGTCAAGTAATTTGTTACTTGTAATAGTTAAAATGCTAAAGTTTGAGAATGATTTACTCCTTTGTTTTTATATTGGAGCAGATTTAAGATTCCTGTTACTGGCATTTGAATTGGGAAAAGGAGCTAGAGTTATTGCCATTATTTAGGTAGCATATCTCACACAACAGAATCATTAATCCTATGATACATGAGGGTAAAAGGTTGAGAACACTGCGTGTAGGGATAAATTAAAGTGCTGACAGAAAGTTAATTTATAGGATGTTTAAGAGTCTATAATTGAGTAATGTTTAATAAATACATAGCTTCTCATGTTACATCTTTATTAACATATACTCACATTTTTATATTTTATATAGCCATCCAGATAATGAAAAGTCATTAGATTAGTTTCTCCCTCCTGCTCCACTGATTTCAGAAATTCCAGATACTCAGGAGTTAGAGGAAGAATTAGAAAGTCATAAACTGTTAGGTAAATTATCACATATTTGTTTTGAAGCCAAACCCATACAGTTCATGGCAATAGTTTTTTTAAAGCCCTGATTTGATTGTTACATATTGTGTATGCATGTATCAGAATATTGCATATGCCCCCAAAATATGTATACTCATATTGGGTATTGATTTCAGAAATTTCAGATACTCAGGAGTTAGAGTAAGAATTAGGAAGTCTGAGAGGCCGAGATGGGCGGATCACGAGGTCAGGAGTTCGAGACCATCCTGGCCAATATGATGAAACCACATCTCCACTAAAAATGCAAAAAAAACTAGCTGGGTGTAGTGGCATGCGCCTGTAGTCCCAGCTACTAGGGAGGCTGAGGCAGGAGAATGGCACGAACCCAGGAAGCAGAGGTTGCAGTGAGCCGAGATCGCACCACTGTATCACTCTATCATGGGCAATAGAGGGAGAATCCGTTTCAAAAAAAAAAAAAGAAAGTAATAAACTGTTTGGTAAATTATCACTTATTTGTTGTGAAGCCAAACCCATACAGTTCATGGCAGTATTTTCTTAAAAATCTCTGATTTGATCATTACACATTGTGTATGTGTGTATCAAAAATATCAGATATCCCCCCAAAATATGTATACTCATTGTGTAAACAATTAAAATTTCTTTATTTTAATGAAATAAAATGAAAGTCAGATTCTTCTTTTATTAAAAAGAATGCTCACCAAGCTGGATGCAGTGGCACTTGCCTGTAACCCCAGCTACTTCGGAGGCTGTGAATAGCCACTGCACTCCAGCCTGGGCAACATAGTGAGACCCTATCTCTAAATAAATAAATAAATAAACAAACAGACCCCCCCATCTCTAAATACATACATACCCCCCCAAAACAAAATAGTGCCCACCAAATCTTAAAATTTAAAACATTTTTCTTCTCTGTACATATAATACACATACATATGCATACATAAATGAACACAATACACTATTACACACACGTGTTGACTTTTTGTTTTATGAATATTTTTTCTGTTACTATTAAAATTCCTATCACTACTATTCAGTTTTTGCCTTGCCATTTACTAAAGGTAAGATTGCCTGGTAACCAGCTCCCAGAAATATTGAGTGAAAAAAGTGAGATGCAGAAGATTAAATATAGTGTGATACCATTTTTAAAAAGCTCAAAAACAATCACACTCAAACAATGTATGTGAACTAATGGAATATTAGTAAAATTTTAATTTTTAAATTGGATCATAGGCTCATACACATACATTTTATTATTAAGCTTTGTAATTTACATATATGTTATATATATATACTTATATCAAATAATATATAGCATAGAGTATAATGTAGATACATAGATGCTAAAGCAAATTTAAGTTCTAGTAAGACATCCAAATTCCCCCTAAACTTCCCTAAAAATTCTTGTAAAGCCTCTAAAGAAACTTTTAAAATTCTGTCACTCTGATGAAAACATTCCTTTATTTTGATTTTAGAAGCAAGATTACAAACTTAAAAGCATTAGATATGTTAATAATGAATTGTGTTTGGTAACATTTTATATAATTGGTCATGGTATTTCTGTGTGTAAATCATTTATATAAATTTTAAATCTTCGTAATTACTTGTATAATTATATCATTTGTTATGGGTCAGAAAGAAATTAAACCTATTTTATAATACAGGTACTATGTAAACTTCAAATTTAATTCAATAATTCCATATTAATTTCTGAGTGTCTTTTAGTGATGTAATATACCATAAGTGTAACAATTACCTGTATTTTAAAACCTATGGTATTACAGATTATCTTATTATTAGTGCTTTGCTTTTGGCTTTCATATTTAACTTGGAATTTTTATTAAAGTTTTTCATCATTTTGAAAATTTCCTTTAATGGAGAACATGTAATAATTAATATATTCTTTTTTTGTAGGTCAGGAAAAGAGGCCAAAAATGTTAACATCAAATTTAAAGATAACTAATGAAGACACAAAGTATATTTTGCAAAGATAACTAATGAAGACACAAATTATATTTCACCAACACAAAAATTCCAATTTGCCTTTCCTTCTAATAAATATGAACAGGATGATCTAAATTTAGAAGGGATAGGTAAAAATGACTTATCACATGTCGCTGGCAAGCTGACATATGGTTCTCAGAAATATAAAAATCACATTGGCACTGAGATAGCACCTGAGAATAGTATTCCTGATAATACGAAATTAGTTAATTTTGCAGAAGATAAAGGAAAGAGCACATCAGTATTCTGGAAAAGGTAATTATTATAATTAAACTAAATAATATTCTATGAATAAATTTGAATATTTATACATCTAAAAGTATTAAATATGGTAGAATGTGAATGAGAAAAACAGCAAAATTCTATCTCCTAAATAATTCCTTAGTTTCTGCATTCCTGGTGTCATAGTCCTTGTCCTACACATAAAAATAACCATAATGGTAATATTTAACTATCTACTACTAATGGTACCACAACAGTCCAGGTGGGACACAGGAATCTTCATTTTGAACAAATTTTCTAGGTGATTATTATGTACACAAAGTTTGAGGCCCGTTTTCCTAATGCCTTGAGTTTTAAACAGAGGAGTGAAATTAGATTTTCTTTTCTTTAAGTGTTCATTGGCCCCAATATGGAGAATAAATTATAATAGAAGGGAGTTAAAATAAATTGTGAAGGTCCACTTGAAAGATTGTCTTATTAATCTAGATGGGAGAAAGTGGTAGCCAGACCTAGGAGAGTGGTATCAGGAATGGAGACAATCCAGAATTATTTAGGAGATACAATCCCACAGGACTTAAGTGATTATTGGATATGAGATCTGACTCCTAGGTTTTTGGTTTGAGCCAGAATGATGAAGGCTGGTAGTGCCCTTTTTTGATTTAAAGAACTGTAAAGTAAGAACAGGTTCAGGGGAAGGTGATGAGTACAGATATGGCCATGTTGATTTTACGTATTTATAAATAGTCCAGATATTCAATTGGGTATATGGATTCAAGATTCAGAAGAAGTTTAGTTGATTGTTTTTGTTTTCTCTGACATAGGAGATGTGGTTATCTGTGGAGTTTGAGGGAAAAAGTGAGAGTATGGAGCAAGAATGAGAAGAGTGGAATAAATTATGGAGAATGGGAAAGCAGTCTAATTAGAATAATGATAGGATTGATGGACACTGTAAAGAGTCTGGCTGATGTTGATCTCTATATGTTTGTAATAACAGCTTTATTAAGATATAATTTACATTTACATAAAATTCACCTTTTTGAAGTGTAGAATTACTTTATTTTCTTACTTTTTCATTCTTACATATTTACCCACATTGGTTTTTATAATACATAGTTTTGCAACCATCACTATTAACTAATTTTAAAACATTTTCATCTCCTGCAAAATAAATTTCTTACTAATTAACAGTTACTCTTCATTCCCCCCTTTCCACAGCACCTGGTGACCATTAATCTACTTTCTGTCTCTATCATCTCTATGGATTTACCTATTCTAAACATTTCATATAGGTGGAATTATACAAAATATGGCCATTTGTGTCTGGCTTCTTTCACTTAACATAACATTTTTTTTGGAGGTGAGTATTTTTTTCTTTACTTTTTTTTTTTTTTTTACAAGTTCTAGGGTATATGTGCACAACGTGCAGGTTTGTTACATATGTATACATGTGCCATGTTGGTGTGCTGCACCCATTAACTCATCATTTACACTAGGTATGTCTCCTAGTGCTATCCCTCCCTCAGCCCCTCACCCCACAACAGGCCCTGGTGTGTGATGTTCCCCACCCTGTGTCCAAGTGTTCTTATTGTTCAGTTCCCACCTATGAGTGAGAACATGTGGTGTTAAGTTTTCTGTCCTTGCAAAAGTTTGCTCGGAATGATGATTTCCAGCTTCATCCATGTCCCAGCAAAGGACATGAACTTCTCCTTTTTTATGGCTGCATAGTATTCCATGGTGTATAATGCGCCACATTTTCTTTTTTTAACTATTATTTATTTAAGTTCTAGAGTACATGTGCACAACGTGCTGGTTTGTTACATATGTATACATGTGCCATGTTGGTGCACTGCACCCATTAACTCATCGTTTACATTAGGTATATCTCCTAATGCTCTCCCTCCCCACTCCTCCCACTCCATGACAGGCCCTGGTGTGTGATTACACATTATCTTATTATTAGTGCTTTGCTTTTGGCTTTCATATTTAACTTGGAATTTTTATTAAAGTTTTTCATCATTTTGAAAATTTCCTTTAATGGAGAACATGTAATAATTAATATATATATTTTTTTGTAGGTCAAGAAAAGAGGCCAAAAATGTTAACATCAAATTTAAAGATAACTAATGAAGTGTCCAAGTGTTCTCATTGTTCAATTCCCACCTATGAGTGAGAACACGTGGTGTTTGGTTTTTGGTCCTTCAGATAGTTTTCTGAGAATGATGGTTTCCAGCTTCATCCATGTCCCTACAAAGGACATTAACTCATCCTTTTTTGTGGCTGCATAGTATTCCATGGTGTATATGTGCCCTATTTTCTTAATCCCTTCTATTATTGATGAACATTTGGGCTGGTTCCAAGTCTTTGCTATTGCGAATACTACCGCATAAAACATACGTGTGCATGTGTCTTTATAGCAGCATGATTTATAATCCTCTGGGTATATACCCAGTAATGGGATGGCTGGGTCAAATGGTATTTCTAGTTCTAGATCCTTGAGGAATCACCACACTGTCTTCCACAATGGTTGAACTAGTTTACAGTTCCACCAACAGTGTAAAAGTATTCCTGTTTCTCCACATCCTCTCCAGCACCTGTTGTTTCCTGACTTTTTAATGATCACTATTCTAACTGGTGTGAAATGGTATCTCACTGTGGTTTTGATTTGCATTTGTCTGATGGCCAGTGATGATGGGCATTTTTTCATGTGTCTGTTGGCTGCATAAATGTTTTCTTTTGAGAAGTGTCTGTTCATATCCTTTGCCCACTTTTTGATGGGGTTGTCTGTGTTTTTCTTCTAAATTTGTTTGAGTTCTTTGTAGATTCTGGATATTAGCCCTTTGTTAGATGAGTAGATTGCAAAAATTTTCTCCCATTCTGTAGGTTTCCTGTTCACTCTGATTGTAGTTTCTTTTGCTGTGCAGAAGCTCTTTAGTTTAATTAGATCCCATTTCTGTATTTTGGCTTTCGTTGCTGTTGCTTTTGGTGTTTTAGTCATGACGTCCTTCCCCATTCCTATGTCCTGAATGGTATTGCCTAGATTTTCTTCTAGGGTTTTAATGGTTTTAGGTCTAACATATGAGTCTTTAATCCATCTTGAATTAATTTTTGTATGAGGTGTAAAGAAGGGATCCAGTTTCAACTTTTTACATATGGCTAGCCAGTTTTCCCAGCACCATTTATTAAATAGGGAATCCCATTTCTTGTTTCTGTCAGGTTTGTCAAAGATCAGATGGTTGTAAATGTGTGGTATTATTTCCGAGGACTCTGTTCTGTTCCATTGGTCTACATCTCTGTTTTGGTACCAGACCATGCTGTTTTGGTTACTGTAGCCTTGTAGTATAGTTTGACATCAGGTAGCATGATGCCTCCATCTTTGTTCTATGGGCTTAGGATTGTCTTGGTAACGTGGGCTCTTTTTTGGTTCCATATGAAGTTTAAAGTTGTTGTTTCTAATTAGGTGAAGAAAGTCATTGGTAGCATTGAATCTATAAATTACCTTGGGCAGTATGGCCATTTTCACGATATGGATTCTTCATATCCATGAGCATAGAATGTTCTTCCATTTGTTTGTGTCCTCTTTTATTTTGTTGAGCAGTGGTTTGTAGTTCTCTTTGAAGAGGTCCTTCACTTCCCTTGTAGGTTGGATTCCTAGGTATTTTATTCTCTTTGAAGCAATTGTGAATGGGAGTTCACTCATCATTTGGCTGTTTGTGTGTTTATTGGTATATAGGAATGCTTGTGATTACTGCACACTGATTTTGTATCCTGAGACTTTGCTGAAGTTGCTTATCAGCTTAAGGAAATTTTGGGCTGAGATGATGGGGTTTTCTAAATATACAATCATGTCATCTGCAAACAGGGACAATTTGACTTCCTCTTTTCCTAGTTGAATACCCTTTATTTATTTCTCCTGCCTGATTGCCCTGGCCAGAACTTCCAACACTATGTTGAATAGGAATGGTTCTAGAGGGCATCCCTGTCTTGTGCCAGTTTTCAAAAGGAATGCTTCCATTTTTTGCCCATTCAGTATGATATTGGCTGTGGGTTTGTCATAAATAGCTCTTATTATTTTGAGATACATCCCATCAATAACAAATCTATTGAGAGTTTTTAGCATGAAAGGCTGTTGAATTTTGTCAAAGGCATTTTCTGCATCTAGTGAGATAATCATGTTGTTTTTGTCTTTTGTTCTGTTTATATGATGGATTACATTTATTGATATACATATGTTGAACCAGCCTTGCATCACAGGATGAAGCCCACTTGATCATGGTGGATAAGCTTTTTTTGCTGCTGGAATTGGTTCTCCAGTATTTTATTGATGATTTTTGCATCTATGTTCATTAGGGATATTGGTCTAAAATTCTTTTTCTTTGGTGTGTCTCTGCCAGGCTTTGGTATCAGGATGATGCTGTGCCACATTTTCTTAATCCAGTCTATCCTTGATGGACATTTGGGTTGGTTCCAAGTCTTTGCTATTGCAAATAGTGTTGCAATAAACATACATGTGCATGTGTCTTTATAGCAGCATGATTTATAATGCTTTGGGTATATACCCAGTAATGGGGTGGCTGGGTCAAATGGTATTTTTAGTTCTAGATCCTTGAGGAATCGCCACACTGTCTTCCACAATGGTTGAACTAGTTTACAGTCCCACCAACAGTGCAAAAGTGTTCCTATTTCTCCACATCCTCTCCAGCACCTGTTGTTTCCTGACATTTTAATGATTGCCATTCTAACTGGTGTGAGATGGTATCTCACTGTGGTTTTGATTTGCATTTGTCTGATGGCCAGTGATGATGAGCATTTTTTCATGTGTCTGTTGGCTGCATAAATGTTTTCTTTTGAGAAGTGTCTGTTCATATCCTTTGCCCACTTCTTAATGAAGTTGTTTTTTTCTTGTAAATTTGTTTAAGTTCTTTGTAGATTCTGGATATTAGCCCTTTGTCAGATGAGTAAATTGCAAAAATTTTCTCCCATTCTGTAGGTTGCCTGTTCACTCTGATGGTAGTTTCTTTTGCTGTGCAGAAGCTCTTTAGTGTAATTAGCTCCCATTTCTGTATTTTGACTTTGGTTTCCATTGCTTTTGGTGTTTTAGTCATGAAGCACTTGCCCTTGCCTATGTCCTGAATGGTATTGCCTAGATTTTATTCTAGGGTTTTTATGGTTTTAGTCTAACATTTGAGTCTTTAATCCATCTTGAATTAATCTTTTTACAAAGTGTAAGGAAGGGATCCAGTTTCAGCTTTCTGCATATGGCTAGCCAGTTTTCCCAGCACTATTTATTAAATAGGGAATCCTTTCCCCATTTCTTGTTTTTGTCAGGTTTGTCAAAGATCAGATGGCTGTAGATGTGTGGTATTATTTCTGAGGGCTCTGTTCTGTTCCATTCGTCTATACCTATGTTTTGGTACCAGTACTGTGCTGTTTTGATTACTGTAGCCTTGTAGTATAGTTTGAAGTCAGGTAGTGTGATGCCTCCAGCTTCGTTCGTTTTGCTTAGGATTGTCTTAGCAAGGCAGGCTCTTTTTTGGTTCCATATGAAGTTTAAAGTAGTTTTTTCCAATTATGTGAAGAAAGTCATTGGTAGCTTGATGGGGATGGCATTGAATCTACAAATGACCTTGGGCAGTATGGCCATTTTCACAATATTGATTCTTCATATCCATGAGCATGGAATGTTCTTCCATTTGTTTGTGTCCGCTTTTATTTCATTGAACAGTGGTTTGTAGTTCTTCTTGAAGAGGTCCTTCACATCTCTTGTAAGTTGGATTCCTAGGTATTTGAAGGAATCAAATACCTTCAAAGAGGAGTTGGATTCCTCTTTGAAGCAATTGTGAATGGAAGTTCATTCATGATTTGGCTCTCTGTTTGTCTGTTACTGGTGTATAAGAATGCTTGTGATTTTTGCACATTGATTTTGTATCCTGAGACTTTGCTGAAGTTGCTTATCAGTTTAAGGAGATTTTGGGGTGAGATGATGGGGTTTTCTAAATATACAATCATGTCATCTGCAAACAGGGACAATTTGACTTCTTCTTTTCCTAACTGACTACCCTTGATTTCTTTCTCTTGCCTGATTGCTGTAGCCAGAACTTCCAACACTATGTTGAACAGGAGTGGTTCTAGAGGGCATCCCTGTCTTGTGCCAGTTTTCAAAGGGAATGCTTCTGGTTTTTGCCCATTCGGTATGATATTGGCTGTGGGTTTGCATAAATGGCTCTTATTATTTGGAGATATATCCCATCAATACCTAGTTTATTGAGAGTTTTTAGCATGAAGGGCTGCACTTAACATAACGTTTTTAAGGTTCATGCATGTTGCGTTGTGTATCAGTATTTCATTCTTTCTTTCTTTCTTTTCTTTTTTCTTTTTTTTTTTTTTTTTTTT
>NW_022322349.1:0-3062 GCF_002776525.5 Piliocolobus tephrosceles | reverse complement strand
TTTTTTTTTTTTTTTTTTTTTTTTTTTTTTTTTTTTTTGAGATGGAGTCTCCCTCTGTCACCCAGGCTGGAGTGCAGTGGTGCAATCTTGGTTCACTGCTTGGTTCTTTGCCTCCCAGGTTCAGGCAATTCTCCTGCTTAAGCCTCCCCAGTAGCTAGAACTAAAGATGTACACCACCGCACCCAGCTAATTTTTGTATTTTTAGTAGATACAGTGTTTCACCATGTTTGCCAGGATGGTCTTCATTTCTTGACCTTGTGATCTGTCTGCCTCGGCCTCCCAAAGTGTTGGGATTACAAGCGTGAGCCACTGTACCCGACCAGTATTTCAGTTTTCTTATGGCTAAATAATAGTCCATTAAATGGATATATCACATTTAGTTTATTTACTTATCAGTTGATGGACGTTTGGGTTGTTTTCTCTTTTTGTATATTGTGAATAATATTGCTATGAAAATGCATGCAAGTTTTTGCATGAATGTGTATCTTTAATTCTTTGGATATAAACCTAGAATAGAATTGCTGGGTCATATGGTAACTTTATATTTAACTTTTCTAAGGAACTGCTAAATTGTTTTCCAAAGTGGCTGCATCACTTTACAGTCCCATTCAGCAATATTTGAGGGTTCCAGTTTCTCCACATTCTGGCCAGCACTTGTTATTGTCTGTCTTTTGTATTATAGCCATCCTACTGGGTGTGTGAAGAGGTATCTCATTGTGGTGTTGATGTGCATTTTCATAATGACTAATTGTCTTAGTTATTTTGGGCTGCTACAATGAAATACTATAGATTGGGTGGTGTAAATAATGCACATTTGTTTCTCATGGTTCTGAAGGCCGGAAGTCAGAAATCAGAGTGCCATCATGGTTGGGTTATTGATGAGGACCCTCTTCCTAGTTATGTTCTCCCATGGTTTTTCTTTGGTGTGTGTATAAACAGAGAGAACTCATGTTTCATCCTCTTATTATAAGGGCATTAATTCCATCATGGGGAAGTACCCTCATGACCTCATCCAAACACATTGACCTTCCAAAGGCCCCACCTCCAAATACCATAACATTGGGAGGCTGAGGCGGGCAGATCATAAGGTCAGGAATTTGAGACCAGCCTCACCAACATGGTAAAACCCCGTCTCTACTAAAAATACAAAAATTAGCCGAGTGTGGTGGCAAGCACCTGTAATCCCAGCTACTCAGGAGGCTGAGGCAGGAGAATCACCTCCTGGGAGGCGGAGGTTGCAGTGAGCTGAGATCACGCCTGCCACTGCACTCCAGCCTGGGTGACAGAGCAAGACGCCATCTCAAAAAAACAAAAAACAAAAAACAAAACAAAAAAAACATTGGGGATTACGGCCTCAACAAATGAATTGGAGGGAGGGATATTAATATCCAGTCTATAGCAATAATATTAAGAATCTTTTCATGTGATTATCAGCCATTTGTATATCTTCTTTGGAGTAATGTCTTATTCAGGTCCTTTGTCCATATTTTAGTTGGGCTATTTGTCTTTTAATTGTTGAGTTTTAAGAGTTCTTTATTCTCAATCAAAGTCTCTTATCATCTGTATGATTTGCAGATATTTCCCCCTATTCTGTGAGTTTTCAGTTTTTTTGATGGTGTTCTTTGCAGCACAAGTTTTAAATTTTGATAGAGTATGGTTTATCTAATTTTTCTTTTATGCTTATGCTGTTGTTTTGATGTAATAATTATTTGGCGTTACATTGGTTGCTTATGTTTTTGGTGTCATATCTAAGAAACTATTGCCTGATCCAAGGTCCTGAAGGTTTACTCTTAAGTTTTCTTCTAAGGGTTTCAGAGTTTTTAGCTCTTACATTTACATTTTAGCTCTTACATTTACATTGTGATCTATTATTTAATATTTTAAATATTTGTGTGAAGTAGGAGTCCATCCTCATTCTTTTTGCATGTGGATAGATACTCAGTTGTTTCAGCATCATTTGTTGAAAAGACTGTTCTTCCCCTACTGAATGTCATGGCACTGTCATTGGAAATCAGCTGACCATAAATGTAAAGACTGGGTGTTGACTGACACTGACTGATTCTCTGACACCAACTTGGCATCTAACAGTTTAAATCAATTTGACACTTAACTCCTGGAATTAGAATCAGACCCCACAGTTTGAAGGCTCAGTTCTTTTTTTTTTTTTTTTTTTTTTTGGTTAATTATACTTTAAGTTTTGGGTACATGTGCACAACATGCAGGTTTGTTACATAGGTATACTTGTGCCATGTTGGTGTGCTGCACCCATTGATTCATCATCACCCATCAACTCGTCATTTACATCAAGTATAAAAGTTCTATAAGACTGACCCCACTTTGAATTCCAGCTGAAAATGAGATTCCCAGGCTACGCACATTTCTGTCTGGCTGACTACAAATTTGAGGCTTCCCATGACCCCATCTTAGGTTTAGTAATTTGCTAGAATCACTCAGAGACCTAAGGGAAACACTTTACTTACATTTACCAGCTTATTATAAAGGGTACAACTCCAAATGAAAGAGATACATATGGCAAAATGTGAGGGAGGGAGTACAGAGTTCCCATAACTTCTCTGAGCATGCCACTTTGTAAGCACCTTGATGTGTTCACCATTCCAGAAGCTCTCAGAACCCTGTTGTTTAGGCAAGTTTTAATGGAGGTTCCATTTTGTAGACAAGATTGATGAAATCACTGGCCGTTGCTAATTAAACTTGATCTTCAGCCCTGAATGGATAGTCGTCTCCATTACTTATTCTATAAGATGTGAGTGTTTTATTAGGAACCTTAATGGTTGCTTCATCCTTTAGAGATATTGTGAACAAGTTATTTTGATAGATTGTCTTTTGATCAGTCAAATATAATACAGTACAGTCATAAAGATAAAATGTTTCCTTGTTTTTAGAACTTTGCAAAGAAGTAGTTCTTACATTGAAGTGGTTGTTGGATATAGCGTTTGGGATGATTTAATCTGCTAATATACTTAGTTTACATCTTTTCCTTTTTAGGGGGGTACACAGTGCTGATTTGATTGGCTAAGTAAACTGTCTTATCTGGTAGCTTC
>NW_022322348.1:10444-13506 GCF_002776525.5 Piliocolobus tephrosceles | reverse complement strand
GAAGCTACCAGATAAGACAGTTTACTTAGCCAATCAAATCAGCACTGTGTACCCCCCTAAAAAGGAAAAGATGTAAACTAAGTATATTAGCAGATTAAATCATCCCAAACGCTATATCCAACAACCACTTCAATGTAAGAACTACTTCTTTGCAAAGTTCTAAAAACAAGGAAACATTTTATCTTTATGACTGTACTGTATTATATTTGACTGATCAAAAGACAATCTATCAAAATAACTTGTTCACAATATCTCTAAAGGATGAAGCAACCATTAAGGTTCCTAATAAAACACTCACATCTTATAGAATAAGTAATGGAGACGACTATCCATTCAGGGCTGAAGATCAAGTTTAATTAGCAACGGCCAGTGATTTCATCAATCTTGTCTACAAAATGGAACCTCCATTAAAACTTGCCTAAACAACAGGGTTCTGAGAGCTTCTGGAATGGTGAACACATCAAGGTGCTTACAAAGTGGCATGCTCAGAGAAGTTATGGGAACTCTGTACTCCCTCCCTCACATTTTGCCATATGTATCTCTTTCATTTGGAGTTGTACCCTTTATAATAAGCTGGTAAATGTAAGTAAAGTGTTTCCCTTAGGTCTCTGAGTGATTCTAGCAAATTACTAAACCTAAGATGGGGTCATGGGAAGCCTCAAATTTGTAGTCAGCCAGACAGAAATGTGCGTAGCCTGGGAATCTCATTTTCAGCTGGAATTCAAAGTGGGGTCAGTCTTATAGAACTTTTATACTTGATGTAAATGACGAGTTGATGGGTGATGATGAATCAATGGGTGCAGCACACCAACATGGCACAAGTATACCTATGTAACAAACCTGCATGTTGTGCACATGTACCCAAAACTTAAAGTATAATTAACCAAAAAAAAAAAAAAAAAAAAAAAGAACTGAGCCTTCAAACTGTGGGGTCTGATTCTAATTCCAGGAGTTAAGTGTCAAATTGATTTAAACTGTTAGATGCCAAGTTGGTGTCAGAGAATCAGTCAGTGTCAGTCAACACCCAGTCTTTACATTTATGGTCAGCTGATTTCCAATGACAGTGCCATGACATTCAGTAGGGGAAGAACAGTCTTTTCAACAAATGATGCTGAAACAACTGAGTATCTATCCACATGCAAAAAGAATGAGGATGGACTCCTACTTCACACAAATATTTAAAATATTAAATAATAGATCACAATGTAAATGTAAGAGCTAAAATGTAAATGTAAGAGCTAAAAACTCTGAAACCCTTAGAAGAAAACTTAAGAGTAAACCTTCAGGACCTTGGATCAGGCAATAGTTTCTTAGATATGACACCAAAAACATAAGCAACCAATGTAACGCCAAATAATTATTACATCAAAACAACAGCATAAGCATAAAAGAAAAATTAGATAAACCATACTCTATCAAAATTTAAAACTTGTGCTGCAAAGAACACCATCAAAAAAACTGAAAACTCACAGAATAGGGGGAAATATCTGCAAATCATACAGATGATAAGAGACTTTGATTGAGAATAAAGAACTCTTAAAACTCAACAATTAAAAGACAAATAGCCCAACTAAAATATGGACAAAGGACCTGAATAAGACATTACTCCAAAGAAGATATACAAATGGCTGATAATCACATGAAAAGATTCTTAATATTATTGCTATAGACTGGATATTAATATCCCTCCCTCCAATTCATTTGTTGAGGCCGTAATCCCCAATGTTTTTTTTGTTTTGTTTTTTGTTTTTTGTTTTTTTGAGATGGCGTCTTGCTCTGTCACCCAGGCTGGAGTGCAGTGGCAGGCGTGATCTCAGCTCACTGCAACCTCCGCCTCCCAGGAGGTGATTCTCCTGCCTCAGCCTCCTGAGTAGCTGGGATTACAGGTGCTTGCCACCACACTCGGCTAATTTTTGTATTTTTAGTAGAGACGGGGTTTTACCATGTTGGTGAGGCTGGTCTCAAATTCCTGACCTTATGATCTGCCCGCCTCAGCCTCCCAATGTTATGGTATTTGGAGGTGGGGCCTTTGGAAGGTCAATGTGTTTGGATGAGGTCATGAGGGTACTTCCCCATGATGGAATTAATGCCCTTATAATAAGAGGATGAAACATGAGTTCTCTCTGTTTATACACACACCAAAGAAAAACCATGGGAGAACATAACTAGGAAGAGGGTCCTCATCAATAACCCAACCATGATGGCACTCTGATTTCTGACTTCCGGCCTTCAGAACCATGAGAAACAAATGTGCATTATTTACACCACCCAATCTATAGTATTTCATTGTAGCAGCCCAAAATAACTAAGACAATTAGTCATTATGAAAATGCACATCAACACCACAATGAGATACCTCTTCACACACCCAGTAGGATGGCTATAATACAAAAGACAGACAATAACAAGTGCTGGCCAGAATGTGGAGAAACTGGAACCCTCAAATATTGCTGAATGGGACTGTAAAGTGATGCAGCCACTTTGGAAAACAATTTAGCAGTTCCTTAGAAAAGTTAAATATAAAGTTACCATATGACCCAGCAATTCTATTCTAGGTTTATATCCAAAGAATTAAAGATACACATTCATGCAAAAACTTGCATGCATTTTCATAGCAATATTATTCACAATATACAAAAAGAGAAAACAACCCAAACGTCCATCAACTGATAAGTAAATAAACTAAATGTGATATATCCATTTAATGGACTATTATTTAGCCATAAGAAAACTGAAATACTGGTCGGGTACAGTGGCTCACGCTTGTAATCCCAACACTTTGGGAGGCCGAGGCAGACAGATCACAAGGTCAAGAAATGAAGACCATCCTGGCAAACATGGTGAAACACTGTATCTACTAAAAATACAAAAATTAGCTGGGTGCGGTGGTGTACATCTTTAGTTCTAGCTACTGGGGAGGCTTAAGCAGGAGAATTGCCTGAACCTGGGAGGCAAAGAACCAAGCAGTGAACCAAGATTGCACCACTGCACTCCAGCCTGGGTGACAGAGGGAGACTCCATCTCAAAAAAAAAAAAAAAAAAAAAAAAAAAAAAAAAAAAAA
>NW_022322348.1:0-10344 GCF_002776525.5 Piliocolobus tephrosceles | reverse complement strand
AAAAAAAAAAAAAAAAAAAAGAAAAAAGAAAAGAAAGAAAGAAAGAATGAAATACTGATACACAACGCAACATGCATGAACCTTAAAAACGTTATGTTAAGTGCAGCCCTTCATGCTAAAAACTCTCAATAAACTAGGTATTGATGGGATATATCTCCAAATAATAAGAGCCATTTATGCAAACCCACAGCCAATATCATACCGAATGGGCAAAAACCAGAAGCATTCCCTTTGAAAACTGGCACAAGACAGGGATGCCCTCTAGAACCACTCCTGTTCAACATAGTGTTGGAAGTTCTGGCTACAGCAATCAGGCAAGAGAAAGAAATCAAGGGTAGTCAGTTAGGAAAAGAAGAAGTCAAATTGTCCCTGTTTGCAGATGACATGATTGTATATTTAGAAAACCCCATCATCTCACCCCAAAATCTCCTTAAACTGATAAGCAACTTCAGCAAAGTCTCAGGATACAAAATCAATGTGCAAAAATCACAAGCATTCTTATACACCAGTAACAGACAAACAGAGAGCCAAATCATGAATGAACTTCCATTCACAATTGCTTCAAAGAGGAATCCAACTCCTCTTTGAAGGTATTTGATTCCTTCAAATACCTAGGAATCCAACTTACAAGAGATGTGAAGGACCTCTTCAAGAAGAACTACAAACCACTGTTCAATGAAATAAAAGCGGACACAAACAAATGGAAGAACATTCCATGCTCATGGATATGAAGAATCAATATTGTGAAAATGGCCATACTGCCCAAGGTCATTTGTAGATTCAATGCCATCCCCATCAAGCTACCAATGACTTTCTTCACATAATTGGAAAAAACTACTTTAAACTTCATATGGAACCAAAAAAGAGCCTGCCTTGCTAAGACAATCCTAAGCAAAACGAACGAAGCTGGAGGCATCACACTACCTGACTTCAAACTATACTACAAGGCTACAGTAATCAAAACAGCACAGTACTGGTACCAAAACATAGGTATAGACGAATGGAACAGAACAGAGCCCTCAGAAATAATACCACACATCTACAGCCATCTGATCTTTGACAAACCTGACAAAAACAAGAAATGGGGAAAGGATTCCCTATTTAATAAATAGTGCTGGGAAAACTGGCTAGCCATATGCAGAAAGCTGAAACTGGATCCCTTCCTTACACTTTGTAAAAAGATTAATTCAAGATGGATTAAAGACTCAAATGTTAGACTAAAACCATAAAAACCCTAGAATAAAATCTAGGCAATACCATTCAGGACATAGGCAAGGGCAAGTGCTTCATGACTAAAACACCAAAAGCAATGGAAACCAAAGTCAAAATACAGAAATGGGAGCTAATTACACTAAAGAGCTTCTGCACAGCAAAAGAAACTACCATCAGAGTGAACAGGCAACCTACAGAATGGGAGAAAATTTTTGCAATTTACTCATCTGACAAAGGGCTAATATCCAGAATCTACAAAGAACTTAAACAAATTTACAAGAAAAAAACAACTTCATTAAGAAGTGGGCAAAGGATATGAACAGACACTTCTCAAAAGAAAACATTTATGCAGCCAACAGACACATGAAAAAATGCTCATCATCACTGGCCATCAGACAAATGCAAATCAAAACCACAGTGAGATACCATCTCACACCAGTTAGAATGGCAATCATTAAAATGTCAGGAAACAACAGGTGCTGGAGAGGATGTGGAGAAATAGGAACACTTTTGCACTGTTGGTGGGACTGTAAACTAGTTCAACCATTGTGGAAGACAGTGTGGCGATTCCTCAAGGATCTAGAACTAAAAATACCATTTGACCCAGCCACCCCATTACTGGGTATATACCCAAAGCATTATAAATCATGCTGCTATAAAGACACATGCACATGTATGTTTATTGCAACACTATTTGCAATAGCAAAGACTTGGAACCAACCCAAATGTCCATCAAGGATAGACTGGATTAAGAAAATGTGGCACAGCATCATCCTGATACCAAAGCCTGGCAGAGACACACCAAAGAAAAAGAATTTTAGACCAATATCCCTAATGAACATAGATGCAAAAATCATCAATAAAATACTGGAGAACCAATTCCAGCAGCAAAAAAAGCTTATCCACCATGATCAAGTGGGCTTCATCCTGTGATGCAAGGCTGGTTCAACATATGTATATCAATAAATGTAATCCATCATATAAACAGAACAAAAGACAAAAACAACATGATTATCTCACTAGATGCAGAAAATGCCTTTGACAAAATTCAACAGCCTTTCATGCTAAAAACTCTCAATAGATTTGTTATTGATGGGATGTATCTCAAAATAATAAGAGCTATTTATGACAAACCCACAGCCAATATCATACTGAATGGGCAAAAAATGGAAGCATTCCTTTTGAAAACTGGCACAAGACAGGGATGCCCTCTAGAACCATTCCTATTCAACATAGTGTTGGAAGTTCTGGCCAGGGCAATCAGGCAGGAGAAATAAATAAAGGGTATTCAACTAGGAAAAGAGGAAGTCAAATTGTCCCTGTTTGCAGATGACATGATTGTATATTTAGAAAACCCCATCATCTCAGCCCAAAATTTCCTTAAGCTGATAAGCAACTTCAGCAAAGTCTCAGGATACAAAATCAGTGTGCAGTAATCACAAGCATTCCTATATACCAATAAACACACAAACAGCCAAATGATGAGTGAACTCCCATTCACAATTGCTTCAAAGAGAATAAAATACCTAGGAATCCAACCTACAAGGGAAGTGAAGGACCTCTTCAAAGAGAACTACAAACCACTGCTCAACAAAATAAAAGAGGACACAAACAAATGGAAGAACATTCTATGCTCATGGATATGAAGAATCCATATCGTGAAAATGGCCATACTGCCCAAGGTAATTTATAGATTCAATGCTACCAATGACTTTCTTCACCTAATTAGAAACAACAACTTTAAACTTCATATGGAACCAAAAAAGAGCCCACGTTACCAAGACAATCCTAAGCCCATAGAACAAAGATGGAGGCATCATGCTACCTGATGTCAAACTATACTACAAGGCTACAGTAACCAAAACAGCATGGTCTGGTACCAAAACAGAGATGTAGACCAATGGAACAGAACAGAGTCCTCGGAAATAATACCACACATTTACAACCATCTGATCTTTGACAAACCTGACAGAAACAAGAAATGGGATTCCCTATTTAATAAATGGTGCTGGGAAAACTGGCTAGCCATATGTAAAAAGTTGAAACTGGATCCCTTCTTTACACCTCATACAAAAATTAATTCAAGATGGATTAAAGACTCATATGTTAGACCTAAAACCATTAAAACCCTAGAAGAAAATCTAGGCAATACCATTCAGGACATAGGAATGGGGAAGGACGTCATGACTAAAACACCAAAAGCAACAGCAACGAAAGCCAAAATACAGAAATGGGATCTAATTAAACTAAAGAGCTTCTGCACAGCAAAAGAAACTACAATCAGAGTGAACAGGAAACCTACAGAATGGGAGAAAATTTTTGCAATCTACTCATCTAACAAAGGGCTAATATCCAGAATCTACAAAGAACTCAAACAAATTTAGAAGAAAAACACAGACAACCCCATCAAAAAGTGGGCAAAGGATATGAACAGACACTTCTCAAAAGAAAACATTTATGCAGCCAACAGACACATGAAAAAATGCCCATCATCACTGGCCATCAGACAAATGCAAATCAAAACCACAGTGAGATACCATTTCACACCAGTTAGAATAGTGATCATTAAAAAGTCAGGAAACAACAGGTGCTGGAGAGGATGTGGAGAAACAGGAATACTTTTACACTGTTGGTGGAACTGTAAACTAGTTCAACCATTGTGGAAGACAGTGTGGTGATTCCTCAAGGATCTAGAACTAGAAATACCATTTGACCCAGCCATCCCATTACTGGGTATATACCCAGAGGATTATAAATCATGCTGCTATAAAGACACATGCACACGTATGTTTTATGCGGTAGTATTCGCAATAGCAAAGACTTGGAACCAGCCCAAATGTTCATCAATAATAGAAGGGATTAAGAAAATAGGGCACATATACACCATGGAATACTATGCAGCCACAAAAAAGGATGAGTTAATGTCCTTTGTAGGGACATGGATGAAGCTGGAAACCATCATTCTCAGAAAACTATCTGAAGGACCAAAAACCAAACACCACGTGTTCTCACTCATAGGTGGGAATTGAACAATGAGAACACTTGGACACTTCATTAGTTATCTTTAAATTTGATGTTAACATTTTTGGCCTCTTTTCTTGACCTACAAAAAAATATATATATTAATTATTACATGTTCTCCATTAAAGGAAATTTTCAAAATGATGAAAAACTTTAATAAAAATTCCAAGTTAAATATGAAAGCCAAAAGCAAAGCACTAATAATAAGATAATGTGTAATCACACACCAGGGCCTGTCATGGAGTGGGAGGAGTGGGGAGGGAGAGCATTAGGAGATATACCTAATGTAAACGATGAGTTAATGGGTGCAGTGCACCAACATGGCACATGTATACATATGTAACAAACCAGCACGTTGTGCACATGTACTCTAGAACTTAAATAAATAATAGTTAAAAAAAGAAAATGTGGCGCATTATACACCATGGAATACTATGCAGCCATAAAAAAGGAGAAGTTCATGTCCTTTGCTGGGACATGGATGAAGCTGGAAATCATCATTCCGAGCAAACTTTTGCAAGGACAGAAAACTTAACACCACATGTTCTCACTCATAGGTGGGAACTGAACAATAAGAACACTTGGACACAGGGTGGGGAACATCACACACCAGGGCCTGTTGTGGGGTGAGGGGCTGAGGGAGGGATAGCACTAGGAGACATACCTAGTGTAAATGATGAGTTAATGGGTGCAGCACACCAACATGGCACATGTATACATATGTAACAAACCTGCACGTTGTGCACATATACCCTAGAACTTGTAAAAAAAAAAAAAAAAGTAAAGAAAAAAATACTCACCTCCAAAAAAAATGTTATGTTAAGTGAAAGAAGCCAGACACAAATGGCCATATTTTGTATAATTCCACCTATATGAAATGTTTAGAATAGGTAAATCCATAGAGATGATAGAGACAGAAAGTAGATTAATGGTCACCAGGTGCTGTGGAAAGGGGGGAATGAAGAGTAACTGTTAATTAGTAAGAAATTTATTTTGCAGGAGATGAAAATGTTTTAAAATTAGTTAATAGTGATGGTTGCAAAACTATGTATTATAAAAACCAATGTGGGTAAATATGTAAGAATGAAAAAGTAAGAAAATAAAGTAATTCTACACTTCAAAAAGGTGAATTTTATGTAAATGTAAATTATATCTTAATAAAGCTGTTATTACAAACATATAGAGATCAACATCAGCCAGACTCTTTACAGTGTCCATCAATCCTATCATTATTCTAATTAGACTGCTTTCCCATTCTCCATAATTTATTCCACTCTTCTCATTCTTGCTCCATACTCTCACTTTTTCCCTCAAACTCCACAGATAACCACATCTCCTATGTCAGAGAAAACAAAAACAATCAACTAAACTTCTTCTGAATCTTGAATCCATATACCCAATTGAATATCTGGACTATTTATAAATACGTAAAATCAACATGGCCATATCTGTACTCATCACCTTCCCCTGAACCTGTTCTTACTTTACAGTTCTTTAAATCAAAAAAGGGCACTACCAGCCTTCATCATTCTGGCTCAAACCAAAAACCTAGGAGTCAGATCTCATATCCAATAATCACTTAAGTCCTGTGGGATTGTATCTCCTAAATAATTCTGGATTGTCTCCATTCCTGATACCACTCTCCTAGGTCTGGCTACCACTTTCTCCCATCTAGATTAATAAGACAATCTTTCAAGTGGACCTTCACAATTTATTTTAACTCCCTTCTATTATAATTTATTCTCCATATTGGGGCCAATGAACACTTAAAGAAAAGAAAATCTAATTTCACTCCTCTGTTTAAAACTCAAGGCATTAGGAAAACGGGCCTCAAACTTTGTGTACATAATAATCACCTAGAAAATTTGTTCAAAATGAAGATTCCTGTGTCCCACCTGGACTGTTGTGGTACCATTAGTAGTAGATAGTTAAATATTACCATTATGGTTATTTTTATGTGTAGGACAAGGACTATGACACCAGGAATGCAGAAACTAAGGAATTATTTAGGAGATAGAATTTTGCTGTTTTTCTCATTCACATTCTACCATATTTAATACTTTTAGATGTATAAATATTCAAATTTATTCATAGAATATTATTTAGTTTAATTATAATAATTACCTTTTCCAGAATACTGATGTGCTCTTTCCTTTATCTTCTGCAAAATTAACTAATTTCGTATTATCAGGAATACTATTCTCAGGTGCTATCTCAGTGCCAATGTGATTTTTATATTTCTGAGAACCATATGTCAGCTTGCCAGCGACATGTGATAAGTCATTTTTACCTATCCCTTCTAAATTTAGATCATCCTGTTCATATTTATTAGAAGGAAAGGCAAATTGGAATTTTTGTGTTGGTGAAATATAATTTGTGTCTTCATTAGTTATCTTTGCAAAATATACTTTGTGTCTTCATTAGTTATCTTTAAATTTGATGTTAACATTTTTGGCCTCTTTTCCTGACCTACAAAAAAAGAATATATTAATTATTACATGTTCTCCATTAAAGGAAATTTTCAAAATGATGAAAAACTTTAATAAAAATTCCAAGTTAAATATGAAAGCCAAAAGCAAAGCACTAATAATAAGATAATCTGTAATACCATAGGTTTTAAAATACAGGTAATTGTTACACTTATGGTATATTACATCACTAAAAGACACTCAGAAATTAATATGGAATTATTGAATTAAATTTGAAGTTTACATAGTACCTGTATTATAAAATAGGTTTAATTTCTTTCTGACCCATAACAAATGATATAATTATACAAGTAATTACGAAGATTTAAAATTTATATAAATGATTTACACACAGAAATACCATGACCAATTATATAAAATGTTACCAAACACAATTCATTATTAACATATCTAATGCTTTTAAGTTTGTAATCTTGCTTCTAAAATCAAAATAAAGGAATGTTTTCATCAGAGTGACAGAATTTTAAAAGTTTCTTTAGAGGCTTTACAAGAATTTTTAGGGAAGTTTAGGGGGAATTTGGATGTCTTACTAGAACTTAAATTTGCTTTAGCATCTATGTATCTACATTATACTCTATGCTATATATTATTTGATATAAGTATATATATATAACATATATGTAAATTACAAAGCTTAATAATAAAATGTATGTGTATGAGCCTATGATCCAATTTAAAAATTAAAATTTTACTAATATTCCATTAGTTCACATACATTGTTTGAGTGTGATTGTTTTTGAGCTTTTTAAAAATGGTATCACACTATATTTAATCTTCTGCATCTCACTTTTTTCACTCAATATTTCTGGGAGCTGGTTACCAGGCAATCTTACCTTTAGTAAATGGCAAGGCAAAAACTGAATAGTAGTGATAGGAATTTTAATAGTAACAGAAAAAATATTCATAAAACAAAAAGTCAACACGTGTGTGTAATAGTGTATTGTGTTCATTTATGTATGCATATGTATGTGTATTATATGTACAGAGAAGAAAAATGTTTTAAATTTTAAGATTTGGTGGGCACTATTTTGTTTTGGGGGGGTATGTATGTATTTAGAGATGGGGGGGTCTGTTTGTTTATTTATTTATTTATTTAGAGATAGGGTCTCACTATGTTGCCCAGGCTGGAGTGCAGTGGCTATTCACAGCCTCCGAAGTAGCTGGGGTTACAGGCAAGTGCCACTGCATCCAGCTTGGTGAGCATTCTTTTTAATAAAAGAAGAATCTGACTTTCATTTTATTTCATTAAAATAAAGAAATTTTAATTGTTTACACAATGAGTATACATATTTTGGGGGGATATCTGATATTTTTGATACACACATACACAATGTGTAATGATCAAATCAGAGATTTTTAAGAAAATACTGCCATGAACTGTATGGGTTTGGCTTCACAACAAATAAGTGATAATTTACCAAACAGTTTATTACTTTCTTTTTTTTTTTTTGAAACGGATTCTCCCTCTATTGCCCATGATAGAGTGATACAGTGGTGCGATCTCGGCTCACTGCAACCTCTGCTTCCTGGGTTCGTGCCATTCTCCTGCCTCAGCCTCCCTAGTAGCTGGGACTACAGGCGCATGCCACTACACCCAGCTAGTTTTTTTTGCATTTTTAGTGGAGATGTGGTTTCATCATATTGGCCAGGATGGTCTCGAACTCCTGACCTCGTGATCCGCCCATCTCGGCCTCTCAGACTTCCTAATTCTTACTCTAACTCCTGAGTATCTGAAATTTCTGAAATCAATACCCAATATGAGTATACATATTTTGGGGGCATATGCAATATTCTGATACATGCATACACAATATGTAACAATCAAATCAGGGCTTTAAAAAAACTATTGCCATGAACTGTATGGGTTTGGCTTCAAAACAAATATGTGATAATTTACCTAACAGTTTATGACTTTCTAATTCTTCCTCTAACTCCTGAGTATCTGGAATTTCTGAAATCAGTGGAGCAGGAGGGAGAAACTAATCTAATGACTTTTCATTATCTGGATGGCTATATAAAATATAAAAATGTGAGTATATGTTAATAAAGATGTAACATGAGAAGCTATGTATTTATTAAACATTACTCAATTATAGACTCTTAAACATCCTATAAATTAACTTTCTGTCAGCACTTTAATTTATCCCTACACGCAGTGTTCTCAACCTTTTACCCTCATGTATCATAGGATTAATGATTCTGTTGTGTGAGATATGCTACCTAAATAATGGCAATAACTCTAGCTCCTTTTCCCAATTCAAATGCCAGTAACAGGAATCTTAAATCTGCTCCAATATAAAAACAAAGGAGTAAATCATTCTCAAACTTTAGCATTTTAACTATTACAAGTAACAAATTACTTGACATATCTCACAACTAATCACGGGTCATCAATGTATAAATGACACCATCACTGGTATTCCAGAGCTGGGATCTAAAACCCCTGGGCCACAGACTGATACTGGCCTGTTAGGAACCCGGCTGCACAGCAGGAGGTGAGCAGCAGGCAAGTTGGCATTACTGCCTGAGCTCCAACTCCTGTGAGATCAATAAGGGCATTAGAGTCTCACAGGAGTGCGAGCCCTATTGTGAACTGCACATGGGAGTGCTCTAGGTTGCATGCTCCCTATGAGAATCTAATGCCTGATGATCTGAGATGGAACAGTTTCATCCTGAAACCATCTGTGGAAAAACTGTCTGCAAATTCAGTCCCTGGTGCCAAAAAGATTGGGGACCATTGTTCTAGAGTATTCCTATAACATTATTACAAATTAATGTCCTAACTAAATATTCTTAGTCCAGAACCATCTACAAACTACAGAAAAATCCAAGAAATCATTTGAAACTGACAATCTCTTTATAACCTATAGTAATTGATATTTTTGCCACCCTGTTGGCATCATTAACTACCCCACCTCATCTTTCAACTGTGATCATGTTAACTGATACTGCTTTAATGGTTCCTTTCCCATCAAAGTTGACTTGTTCTTCATTAGGACAAAAAGATAAGTGTTGGGTGACAGGAAATAAAGTTGAGAAGAGCATCATATATTTTGTCTATACCAAGTCCCAAAGATTTTATGATCTAGTCAGTTAGGATGTTATGCTCTCTAAAGTGAGAGAGTCAGTCTTTTACTTTTCTGTCTCTCAGAGCACCTAGCACATAGCTACTCCGACCATATTTTCCAAGTAAAAAATCTACAATGCATTATCTGGCAACATCTGACAGACTGGTTAATAACAGGCCAGATCTTTTAAAATGTAGGACTATGTCAGAGGGTGCCCAAGATCACCCCCTGTTCAATAATTCCCTAAAATGACTCATAAGACTCAGCATACAGTCCTACTTATGGCTACCAGGACAAAGTCCAAGGAAAACCAGGCATGAGCTTTTAAGACTCTTCTCCCAGCGGACTCTGTGGGAGGCACTTAATTATCTCAGTAATGACTTAGGACAATATCCATGAAATGTTGCCAAAGAAGGGAAGCTCTTCAGGGACTCAATGCCCAGGTTTTTATTGGGGGCTAACTAACATTAGCATAAGCATCCCCTGTCTGGCACACACCTAAATTCTAGAATCTCGGAAAAAAAGCAGGTGTTCACATAAACCATATTATTTGT
>NW_022322347.1:0-8080 GCF_002776525.5 Piliocolobus tephrosceles | reverse complement strand
AAGAAGACCACCAGAGTCCAGAGTCAAAGCTAAGCAGCAAGGATCTTTATTACAGGTTCGGACCTGGAGCTCTCACACACTCGTGAAACGAGCCAGGCAAGAGAGCTCCCCTTCTGAGCTCTGAACAGTGTTATATAGTCTGGGGTAAACAAGCACAGAGTCATCGTACAAATTGGATGTATGGTTGGCCAATATTCGAACAAAACGATTTGGCTGATTATGATTGGTTCCCGCCATCTCTAGTATTTCCGTTAATTTTGAAACCCTGGTGACGTTTATCAGGGGCTCGAAGGACAGGGGCGGGAAAGCGGTCTCACACAAAGGCAGTTAATCATTTGTTTTTACAAACCTGAGGCGGGAAAGCGGTCTCACACAAAGGCAGTTAATCATTTGTTTTTGCAAACCTGAGGTGGGAAAGCGGTCTCACACAAAGGCGGTTAATCATTTGTTTTTGCAAACCTGAGGTGGGAAAGCGGTCTCACACAAAGGCAGTTAATCAATTTGAGGTAGGTTTCACAACAGGCCTAGGCAATACTTAAACGCATCCTGTGACCTTGCCATGCCACAGAAAAATGGGAGCTTTCAAGAAAAACAGGAACTTACAACATTTTTACCATATGTTTGTGAGAGCAGGACAAAGTTTTAGCACCGGGGTGGGGGCATCCTGTGCCCTTTCAATTTCCCCCTCTCACAAGTACCTGAGTGTCCAATCCTGGACCTTGAGTTGTCATAGAGTGATCTCCTCTTCAGGGTGAGGAAGGGGTTGGTAATGGCTGCGGAGGACCATTAATTGGATGGTATCAAATCTTTCTCTAACAAATTGTAGTATTCTATTTACTATACAGGGGCCTATGGTGAACAGGAGCAGTAAGGACATTAGAGGGCCTATAAAGGGCGCTAGAAGAGAAAACATGGAGGAGCTCCACCAATTATTAGCTGCTGTAGTAAACTGTTGTTTCTTCATTTCTAGGCTTAGTTTATGTAGACATTGGACTCTCTCTTCAACTAATCCTGACTCATTTATATAGAAATAACATTCTTCTTTGAGGAACATACAGGTACCTCCTTTCTCTGCTGTGAGTAAGTCTAAGGCCCTGCGGTTTTGGAGGGTGACTTGGGCTAGGGAGGTGAGCTGCCGCTGAAGGGAGGCTAAAGAATAGGCGGAATCTTCCATAGCAGCAGAGAACTGTTGGAATAGCTTGTTAGTTTCTGCAATGGAGTTGTATAGGGCTTTCCCTGCCAATCCGGCTGCAACTACAGAGGTGGTAAGTGAGATGCCGGCTACCAGTGGAAGGAATATGGCCCGCTTCGTTCTGGGGGATGGTCTGCTATCCTAAATATTGTCCTATCCCAGGTATTCTGCAGGGGTCCGTAAAGTTAATTGGGGAACTAGTGTGACAGGTAGGCACAGGAGGGAGTTAGTGGCCTGGGTGGAAAGATTTTTATGTAGAGTGCCATTGCACCAGAAGAAAGAACCAGGGGGAGCTAACAGGGTAGTGTTAGGAGGGGAAGTCGAGTTGCAGAGAGAGGTGCTGGCGTTCGAATAACAAAATGAGAATTGTGTCTGTTCGGGGTTTAAGAACAAAGGGACATCTGAGATGGGGGAAGATCCCTGTCCGGAGCTTGGTTGAGTGTTGTTAAAGGGGGCCTGGAGTGGGACAGCCGTCAGGGGTGGTCGTCCTAAGGCGGCACAGAAGAAGCATGCGGAAAGATTGCCTAAGCCCGTGGCATTCGCTAAAAGCAGACCTTCCCTCAGAAGAGACAGCCAGGAGAAGGGGCGTGAGGAAGTCAAGGCCGAGAGTTGTTTGTTTAACTCAGCTTCCTGCTTTTGGATGTTAGAATGGACAACATGACTTATCTGGACTAGTGAACGCCACAGGTATAGGCGGCTGCTAGGCCATTTTGTACTAGATGTCATATACATGGCTCCTTTCTGTTGAGAGGTCCAACGGGTGTCCTAGGGATCCTAGATAACCTATGTGTATCCTGTAGCTGTCTTAAAGAAATTATGGGAATTCCACACTTGACCTGAGAGAGTTTCCGAGGCCGTGAGAGTCTTAACAGTGTGGATTTTGCATGAGCTATAGGGGCAACCGACGCTTTTTTCAACCCATGTGTTTTTACATTTCGGGATTTGTTGGTCAAAGAGAAAGCAAATAGCCGGGGTGACCTTCCCTGGTTGTGCCTGAAAATCAGAAAAGTTAACATAGATAGGTGAGCTACAACCTTGGGGGGGGCAATCAGCTGTGGCCAGAAGATGGCTGTGTCCTTGTGTCTGAGCATAGTTGGTCTAATTTTCTGTTAGATAAAAACGCCAGGCGAACGGGGAGGAAACTCCTGAGCATAGTATGGGCAAATATATAAAGCATAGAGATACAGGTAAACTAAACATGGTTACAGGGGTTGCGGCGCAGGGTTAGCTTTAGGGGATTGTTCTTAGCTTTGTCCACAGTCCACGTGGTTGGTACTTCTGTCGCTGTGGCGACTGGCCCAAGAAGATTGGAGGTTGGGTCCACTGGTTTGACGTGTGAGTAGTGGATCCACGAGGCGATGCCTTCTAGCTTGAGAGTGGTGGGAGTAGTCAGGAGTACCTGCAGTGGTCCTTTCCACCTGGGTTGGAGAGTCTCTTGCCGGTGGCGCTTGACTAGGACCCGTTCTCCAGGCTGGAACGAATGGGGCGTTGGCGGAGGGCTTGCCTCGTACAGTTCCCGTAGCCGGGGCCAAATTTCCTGGTGAATTTTCTGTAAGGCTTGTAGGGAGAACAAGAGTTCAGAGACGTTTTCGGTTTCAGATTGGAGCAGGTCATCTTTTAGACTGGGGACCAGGGGTGGGGGTCTGCCATACATGATTTCATATGGGGTGAGGCCTAGTCTGTAAGGGGTATTTTGGGCCCGGAACAGAGCGTAGGGGAGAAGTACTACCTAATTAGCGCCAGTCTCCATGGTCAATTTAGTTAAGGTCTCCTTTAGGGTCCGATTCATCCTTTCTACCTGTCCTGAGCTTTGGGGCCTATAAGCACAATGTAATTTCCAATTTGCCCCAAGAATGGAAGCCAAATCCTGACTTACCTTAGCAACAAAGGCTGGTCCATTGTCTGACCCTATCTGGACGGGAAAGCCATACCTGGGGAGGATTTCTTCCAAAATTTTCTTTGCTACAACCTGAGCAGTTTCTCTCTTAGTTGGGAATGCTTCTGTCTATCCTGAAAAAGTATCTACAAAGACAAGTAAGTACTGATACCCATACTTCCCAGGTTTTACCTCTGTGAAATCTATCTCCCAATAAACTCCAGGCCTAGTTCTTCTAAATCTAGTCCCTGCAGTGGCTTGGGTTCGAGGGTAAGCGTTGTTCAATTGGCAAACTTTGCAATTTGTTGAAATATTGCTAGCCAGTTCTGCTACGCGCCTGATCCGGAACTTGGTGTGTCTGATCAGGTCTATCATTTGCCGGGCACCTAGGTGGGTTGTCCTGTGGATGTCTTCTAATATTTGTCGTCCTAATTTTTCTGGTAGGATGGTCTGGCCGTTTGCATCCATCCACCACCTATTCTAAACCTGTTTTATGGAAAGTGTACCCATCCATTCGTGATCTTGCTCAGTGTAGTGGGGAAAGCATGGCAGGTCCTGCGGGCCCGGATCGGGGAGCTGGAACGCGAGGAGCTGACTGGGGGCCTTTGCTATGTTCCGTGCGGTCTGGTCAGCTAAAGAGTTGCCTCGAGCTACTGGCGTAATTGGCTTCTGATGCCCAGGGCAATGTACGATAGCCAATTTCTTTGGTTTCCATAGAGCAGTTAGTAGTGCTAAGATCTCTTTTCTGTTTTTTATTTCTTTGCCTTCAGCTGTTAATAGTCCCCTCTCCCTGTAGATGGCCCCATGTATGTGTGCTGTGGCAAAGGCATAGCGGCTATCTGTGTACACTGTTAGTTTTTTCTCTGCCCCTAAAGTGAGGGCCTGGGTGAGTGCTATCAGTTCGGCTCTTTGGGCCCATGTCCCTGGGGGCAAGGGCTCCGCCCAGATTACCTCAGCCTCTGACGTTACGGCCGCTCCTGCATACCGCTGGCCTTGGTGGACGAAGCTGCTGCCATCAGTAAACCAGACGAGTTCTGCGTCTGGGAGCGGACGATCTTGTAGGTCCTCCCGCACCCCATGCACCCGAGCCAGTATCTCAGTGCACTCATGGGACGGGGCATCTAAGTCCGGATTTGGCAACAGTGAGGCGGGATTCAAGGTGGTTGGGGGCAGAAAAGTTATTCTGAGGGGGTTTAACAGCAGCCCTTGATAGTGGGTGAGCCGGGCGTTACTTATCCATCGGTCTGGTGGCTGCCGGAGAACGCCTTCAATGGCATGTGGGGTTGTAACACGCAACTCTTGCCTCATGATAAGTTTATCAGCGTCCCGAACCATTAGGGCGGTCGCCGCGATTATCCGGAGACAGGGTGGCCAGCCAGCGGCCACTGAGTCTAGTTTCTTTGACAAATAGGCGACTGGCCTCCGCCAGGGGCCTAAGTACTGTGTTAACACGGCTTTTGCAACGCCCTTGCTTTCATCCACGTACAGGTGGAAGGGCTTGGAGACGTCAGGTAGCCCTAACGCGGGGGCTGATAACAAGGCAGTTTTGATTTGTTGGAAGGCCTGCTCAGCCTCTTCCATCCAATTAAAAGACTGCCGTTCCTTTGTTGCTTGGTATAGGGGCTTGGCTAACTCAGCGAATCCGGGTATCCATAATCTACAGAACCCTGCCGACCCCAGGAATTCTCTTACTTGCCGTGTCATCTGGGGTCTAGGGATGCGTAGGACTGTTTCTTTTCGGGCCTTGGTTAGCCAGCGTTGCCCCCCTTTTAATAGGTACCCCAGATAAGTTACCTCTGGTTTGCAGATATGAGCTTTTGTTGCTGAGGCTCAGTAGCCTAGTTCCCCCAGAGTCTTTAAGAGGTCTTCAGTCCCTTGAACACAAGTTTCTGGAGATCTTGCCGCTATTAAGAGATCATCAACATACTGCAAAAGGGTTATTTCAGGGTGTTGTCGTCGGTACTCACCCAGGTCTTCATGAAGGGCTTCATCAAACAGGGTCGGTGAGTTCTTGAACCCTTGTGGCAGCCTAGTCCAGGTTAGCTGACCGTTGATACTTCTTTCAGGATCAGTCCATTCAAATGCAAAGAGTTCTTGACTTTTGGGAGCCAGAGGGAGACTGAAGAAGGCATCTTTTAAATCAAGGACGGTATACCACTGTTTTTCAGGGTGTAGGGTGCTTAAGAGGGTGTACGGATTGGGCACGGTGGGGTGTATGTCCATGACCCTTTTGTTAACTTCTCTTAAGTCCTGCACTGGCCTGTAATCTATACCGTTAGGCTTGCGAACGGGCAACAACGGAGTGTTCCACGGTGAGTGACAGGCTCGCAGAACTCCTTGGTCTAAGAGTCGGCGGATGTGAGGCGTGATCCCTTTCTTTGCCTCCAGGGGCATAGGATACTGTCGAACCCGAACCGGGTCCGTCCCTGGCTTAACCTCAACAAATATGGCAGGTCGATGCTTAGCTAGCCTTAAGCCCCATTTCTGCCTATGCTTCAGGGAAACGCCGGAGCCAAGAATCAATTTTCTGATCAGGGGACTCTTGCCCTTGATGGAGTCTATACTCATCTTCTAAGGTGACGGTCAGGATAGATATTGGCCTGTTTTGGGAGTCAGTTACTTTGGGCCCTTCTGGCTCAAAGTGAATTTGGGCCCCTATTTTTGTTAATAAGTCCCTCCCTAATAGGGGGCAAGGGCTTTCTGGGATGACTAGGAAGGAATGGGATACTTTTCCTTTTCCTAAGTCCACAGTCCTTTGAGTCATCCAGGGGTATTTTTTTATGCCTGTGGCCCCGTGCACCCAAGATGAGTCCTTGGACATTTTTCCAAGTGGTTTTGTTAGGACCGAACGTTCCGCCCCGGTGTCGACCAAAAAGTGGACCAGGGACGCCTCCACTTGCAAAGTTACCCTGGGTTCGGGGAGGGGCTCCGAACCCCATCCCCCCTAGAGGGTGTCTTGAGTAACGAGGATGGAGGCCTGATCCGCTTGATTGACTGGTTTCTTTTTCTTTGGCCAGTCTCTAATCCAGTGGCCACGTTCTTTGCAATAGGCACACTGATCTTTTTCTAATCTCTGCCTGGTGCTTTGTGCTATCTGTTTCCTGTTTTGGGCATTTCCCGCCTTGGGGAAGGCTGCTACCAAGACTTTGGTCATCTCTTTTGTTGCTCTAAACTGCTTTTCTTCTGGGGTATCTCTATTGTTGTAAATTCGCTGAGCTGTCTGAAGGAGATCCTGAATCTGCTTTCCCTCTAAACCTTCTAATTTCTGGAGCTTCCTTTTAATATCTGGTGCTGCTTGGTTCACAAAGGACATTACTACAGCTGCCTAATTTTCTGGTGCCTCTGGGTCCATGGGGGTGAACTGCCTGACGGCTTCCATTAGTCATTCTAGATAAGCGGCCGGACTCTCCGTCTTACCCTGCAATACTGTGTATACTTTAGCTAAATTAGTGGGCTTGCGAGCTGCAGCCCGGAGACCTGCCATTAGAGTCTGGCGATAAATGAGCAGTCGTCCCCTACCTTCTGCCGTCTTGTAGTCCTATCCGGGTCGGGTTAAAGGAAAAGCCGCATTGATGAGGTCTAGATTTGCAGTTGGCTGGCCGTCATCTCCTGGGACCCACTTTCTAGCCTTGACCTGGATTCTCTCTCGCTCCTCCATTGTGAACAGTATTCGGAGGAGCTGTTGGCAATCATCCC
Source organism: Piliocolobus tephrosceles (assembly GCF_002776525.5). Lineage (NCBI taxonomy): Eukaryota > Metazoa > Chordata > Mammalia > Primates > Cercopithecidae > Piliocolobus > Piliocolobus tephrosceles. The sequence goes on along the minus strand of NW_022322347.1, from coordinate 1,316 downwards.
AAGTCGGCTGGTGAGTAAACATGACACTGTCTAACAACGAGGTTAGATCTTTGGGATTATCTGAGAACCGGGCATTTTGGGACTTCCAATTGTACAAATCACTAGTGGAAAACGGCCAATACATGAGACGGGGGAGCCCGGTATCATCGGGCGATCCTATCTCTCTGAGGGGCAGGGCCACAGTCGAGTCGGGGAGCCGGGAAGCCTGGTCACGCTGCACTCAGCCTCGTGTTCGGCCGGCCGGCCCCCCTGGATTGCTTTCACTCTCAGTGGAGTCTGCTTCTCGGTCCTTGTGCTCCCCCGTAGAGACATCCTGGGGGACAGGGGCCTGAGGGGCGGGATGCGGATAAGGAGGGGGAAGTGTAGGCTCTAACAATAGGGGGTCCTGGCTATCCGGCAGCACGGGGGCCGGGGGAGCAGAGGGAGCCCTTTGTCTCGTAGGTCGTGTGACTAGGACCTTGCAGGGTTCAGGGATGAACGGAGTCATCCAGGGTGGCGGGTTCTCCACGAGATCTTGCCACACTAGAATGTAAGGGATTTGGTTAGGATGTCCTGACCCCCCTGGTAGGAAGACCTTATCTTTTACCTTAGCGATAATGGAGAGACAGAAAGTCCCTTCGGAGGGCCACCCTACACCAAAGGTGGGCCACTCCGAATGGCAGAGAGTGATTAGCTTCCTCTTTTTTAGTTCTACACCTAAATCATGCCCACGGGCCTGTACATCTTTGAAATTATTAACAAGGAGGGAGAGTGGCGTGCTCTGGGCGCTGCCCATCTTTGGAGGGCTCCTACAACAAGAAGAGACGGAAGGAGAAAAAAAAAATGTGTTAAGCAGAGGGGAGCAGAGAGATACCGGGTAGATCTGACCCTGGAAGAGAAGGAGACAGTTAACTCAACACTTAACAACAACAGACTTAGACAGAGACAGACGAAGATTAATGATGAACATTCGCCAGCGCGTGTCGGACCCGATGTCCAACCTGAACTAGTCGGGGCAACCAAATGCGGGGGCCCCCAGATGGGTACCGGGGGACGTCTCCCACCAGTCCCAAGTGGCTGTGTTTTAGCGCGTCCGCCAAGACTGTGCCACCTACAGTTCAGACCAGTACAGACCACAGATTTCGCGAAATTTCCGAGAGACAGATAAATACAGAGACAAGGACAAAGCCGGCTTACTTACAGAGCAAGATCCGTTGACTTGGGGGTCTGGTGGGCTTGGGGGATTCCCGGCCAATGCACCAGATGTTATACCCAGACCGTTTATTCCCCGAAGAAGACCACCAGAGTCCAGAGTCAAAGCTAAGCAGCAAGGATCT
>NW_022322346.1:0-8080 GCF_002776525.5 Piliocolobus tephrosceles | reverse complement strand
AGATCCTTGCTGCTTAGCTTTGACTCTGGACTCTGGTGGTCTTCTTCGGGGAATAAACGGTCTGGGTATAACATCTGGTGCATTGGCCGGGAATCCCCCAAGCCCACCAGACCCCCAAGTCAACGGATCTTGCTCTGTAAGTAAGCCGGCTTTGTCCTTGTCTCTGTATTTATCTGTCTCTCGGAAATTTCGCGAAATCTGTGGTCTGTACTGGTCTGAACTGTAGGTGGCACAGTCTTGGCGGACGCGCTAAAACACAGCCACTTGGGACTGGTGGGAGACGTCCCCCGGTACCCATCTGGGGGCCCCCGCATTTGGTTGCCCCGACTAGTTCAGGTTGGACATCGGGTCCGACACGCGCTGGCGAATGTTCATCATTAATCTTCGTCTGTCTCTGTCTAAGTCTGTTGTTGTTAAGTGTTGAGTTAACTGTCTCCTTCTCTTCCAGGGTCAGATCTACCCGGTATCTCTCTGCTCCCCTCTGCTTAACACATTTTTTTTTTCTCCTTCCGTCTCTTCTTGTTGTAGGAGCCCTCCAAAGATGGGCAGCGCCCAGAGCACGCCACTCTCCCTCCTTGTTAATAATTTCAAAGATGTACAGGCCCGTGGGCATGATTTAGGTGTAGAACTAAAAAAGAGGAAGCTAATCACTCTCTGCCATTCGGAGTGGCCCACCTTTGGTGTAGGGTGGCCCTCCGAAGGGACTTTCTGTCTCTCCATTATCGCTAAGGTAAAAGATAAGGTCTTCCTACCAGGGGGGTCAGGACATCCTAACCAAATCCCTTACATTCTAGTGTGGCAAGATCTCGTGGAGAACCCGCCACCCTGGATGACTCCGTTCATCCCTGAACCCTGCAAGGTCCTAGTCACACGACCTACGAGACAAAGGGCTCCCTCTGCTCCCCCGGCCCCCGTGCTGCCGGATAGCCAGGACCCCCTATTGTTAGAGCCTACACTTCCCCCTCCTTATCCGCATCCCGCCCCTCAGGCCCCTGTCCCCCAGGATGTCTCTACGGGGGAGCACAAGGACCGAGAAGCAGACTCCACTGAGAGTGAAAGCAATCCAGGGGGGCCGGCCGGCCGAACACGAGGCTGAGTGCAGCGTGACCAGGCTTCCCGGCTCCCCGACTCGACTGTGGCCCTGCCCCTCAGAGAGATAGGATCGCCCGATGATACCGGGCTCCCCCGTCTCATGTATTGGCCGTTTTCCACTAGTGATTTGTACAATTGGAAGTCCCAAAATGCCCGGTTCTCAGATAATCCCAAAGATCTAACCTCGTTGTTAGACAGTGTCATGTTTACTCACCAGCCGACTTGGGATGATTGCCAACAGCTCCTCCGAATACTGTTCACAATGGAGGAGCGAGAGAGAATCCAGGTCAAGGCTAGAAAGTGGGTCCCAGGAGATGACGGCCAGCCAACTGCAAATCTAGACCTCATCAATGCGGCTTTTCCTTTAACCCGACCCGGATAGGACTACAAGACGGCAGAAGGTAGGGGACGACTGCTCATTTATCGCCAGACTCTAATGGCAGGTCTCCGGGCTGCAGCTCGCAAGCCCACTAATTTAGCTAAAGTATACACAGTATTGCAGGGTAAGACGGAGAGTCCGGCCGCTTATCTAGAATGACTAATGGAAGCCGTCAGGCAGTTCACCCCCATGGACCCAGAGGCACCAGAAAATTAGGCAGCTGTAGTAATGTCCTTTGTGAACCAAGCAGCACCAGATATTAAAAGGAAGCTCCAGAAATTAGAAGGTTTAGAGGGAAAGCAGATTCAGGATCTCCTTCAGACAGCTCAGCGAATTTACAACAATAGAGATACCCCAGAAGAAAAGCAGTTTAGAGCAACAAAAGAGATGACCAAAGTCTTGGTAGCAGCCTTCCCCAAGGCGGGAAATGCCCAAAACAGGAAACAGATAGCACAAAGCACCAGGCAGAGATTAGAAAAAGATCAGTGTGCCTATTGCAAAGAACGTGGCCACTGGATTAGAGACTGGCCAAAGAAAAAGAAACCAGTCAATCAAGCGGATCAGGCCTCCATCCTCGTTACTCAAGACACCCTCTAGGGGGGATGGGGTTCGGAGCCCCTCCCCGAACCCAGGGTAACTTTGCAAGTGGAGGCGTCCCTGGTCCACTTTTTGGTCGACACCGGGGCGGAACGTTCGGTCCTAACAAAACCACTTGGAAAAATGTCCAAGGACTCATCTTGGGTGCACGGGGCCACAGGCATAAAAAAATACCCCTGGATGACTCAAAGGACTGTGGACTTAGGAAAAGGAAAAGTATCCCATTCCTTCCTAGTCATCCCAGAAAGCCCTTGCCCCCTATTAGGGAGGGACTTATTAACAAAAATAGGGGCCCAAATTCACTTTGAGCCAGAAGGGCCCAAAGTAACTGACTCCCAAAACAGGCCAATATCTATCCTGACCGTCACCTTAGAAGATGAGTATAGACTCCATCAAGGGCAAGAGTCCCCTGATCAGAAAATTGATTCTTGGCTCCGGCGTTTCCCTGAAGCATAGGCAGAAATGGGGCTTAAGGCTAGCTAAGCATCGACCTGCCATATTTGTTGAGGTTAAGCCAGGGACGGACCCGGTTCGGGTTCGACAGTATCCTATGCCCCTGGAGGCAAAGAAAGGGATCACGCCTCACATCCGCCGACTCTTAGACCAAGGAGTTCTGCGAGCCTGTCACTCACCGTGGAACACTCCGTTGTTGCCCGTTCGCAAGCCTAACGGTATAGATTACAGGCCAGTGCAGGACTTAAGAGAAGTTAACAAAAGGGTCATGGACATACACCCCACCGTGCCCAATCCGTACACCCTCTTAAGCACCCTACACCCTGAAAAACAGTGGTATACCGTCCTTGATTTAAAAGATGCCTTCTTCAGTCTCCCTCTGGCTCCCAAAAGTCAAGAACTCTTTGCATTTGAATGGACTGATCCTGAAAGAAGTATCAACGGTCAGCTAACCTGGACTAGGCTGCCACAAGGGTTCAAGAACTCACCGACCCTGTTTGATGAAGCCCTTCATGAAGACCTGGGTGAGTACCGACGACAACACCCTGAAATAACCCTTTTGCAGTATGTTGATGATCTCTTAATAGCGGCAAGATCTCCAGAAACTTGTGTTCAAGGGACTGAAGACCTCTTAAAGACTCTGGGGGAACTAGGCTACTGAGCCTCAGCAACAAAAGCTCATATCTGCAAACCAGAGGTAACTTATCTGGGGTACCTATTAAAAGGGGGGCAACGCTGGCTAACCAAGGCCCGAAAAGAAACAGTCCTACGCATCCCTAGACCCCAGATGACACGGCAAGTAAGAGAATTCCTGGGGTCGGCAGGGTTCTGTAGATTATGGATACCCGGATTCGCTGAGTTAGCCAAGCCCCTATACCAAGCAACAAAGGAACGGCAGTCTTTTAATTGGATGGAAGAGGCTGAGCAGGCCTTCCAACAAATCAAAACTGCCTTGTTATCAGCCCCCGCGTTAGGGCTACCTGACGTCTCCAAGCCCTTCCACCTGTACGTGGATGAAAGCAAGGGCGTTGCAAAAGCCGTGTTAACACAGTACTTAGGCCCCTGGCGGAGGCCAGTCGCCTATTTGTCAAAGAAACTAGACTCAGTGGCCGCTGGCTGGCCACCCTGTCTCCGGATAATCGCGGCGACCGCCCTAATGGTTCGGGACGCTGATAAACTTATCATGAGGCAAGAGTTGCGTGTTACAACCCCACATGCCATTGAAGGCGTTCTCCGGCAGCCACCAGACCGATGGATAAGTAACGCCCGGCTCACCCACTATCAAGGGCTGCTGTTAAACCCCCTCAGAATAACTTTTCTGCCCCCAACCACCTTGAATCCCGCCTCACTGTTGCCAAATCCGGACTTAGATGCCCCGTCCCATGAGTGCACTGAGATACTGGCTCGGGTGCATGGGGTGCGGGAGGACCTACAAGATCGTCCGCTCCCAGACGCAGAACTCGTCTGGTTTACTGATGGCAGCAGCTTCGTCCACCAAGGCCAGCGGTATGCAGGAGCGGCCGTAACGTCAGAGGCTGAGGTAATCTGGGCGGAGCCCTTGCCCCCAGGGACATGGGCCCAAAGAGCCGAACTGATAGCACTCACCCAGGCCCTCACTTTAGGGGCAGAGAAAAAACTAACAGTGTACACAGATAGCCGCTATGCCTTTGCCACAGCACACATACATGGGGCCATCTACAGGGAGAGGGGACTATTAACAGCTGAAGGCAAAGAAATAAAAAACAGAAAAGAGATCTTAGCACTACTAACTGCTCTATGGAAACCAAAGAAATTGGCTATCGTACATTGCCCTGGGCATCAGAAGCCAATTACGCCAGTAGCTCGAGGCAACTCTTTAGCTGACCAGACCGCACGGAACATAGCAAAGGCCCCCAGTCAGCTCCTCGCGTTCCAGCTCCCCGATCCGGGCCCGCAGGACCTGCCATGCTTTCCCCACTACACTGAGCAAGATCACGAATGGATGGGTACACTTTCCATAAAACAGGTTTAGAATAGGTGGTGGATGGATGCAAACGGCCAGACCATCCTACCAGAAAAATTAGGACGACAAATATTAGAAGACATCCACAGGACAACCCACCTAGGTGCCCGGCAAATGATAGACCTGATCAGACACACCAAGTTCCGGATCAGGCGCGTAGCAGAACTGGCTAGCAATATTTCAACAAATTGCAAAGTTTGCCAATTGAACAACGCTTACCCTCGAACCCAAGCCACTGCAGGGACTAGATTTAGAAGAACTAGGCCTGGAGTTTATTGGGAGATAGATTTCACAGAGGTAAAACCTGGGAAGTATGGGTATCAGTACTTACTTGTCTTTGTAGATACTTTTTCAGGATAGACAGAAGCATTCCCAACTAAGAGAGAAACTGCTCAGGTTGTAGCAAAGAAAATTTTGGAAGAAATCCTCCCCAGGTATGGCTTTCCCGTCCAGATAGGGTCAGACAATGGACCAGCCTTTGTTGCTAAGGTAAGTCAGGATTTGGCTTCCATTCTTGGGGCAAATTGGAAATTACATTGTGCTTATAGGCCCCAAAGCTCAGGACAGGTAGAAAGGATGAATCGGACCCTAAAGGAGACCTTAACTAAATTGACCATGGAGACTGGCGCTAATTAGGTAGTACTTCTCCCCTACGCTCTGTTCCGGGCCCAAAATACCCCTTACAGACTAGGCCTCACCCCATATGAAATCATGTATGGCAGACCCCCACCCCTGGTCCCCAGTCTAAAAGATGACCTGCTCCAATCTGAAACCGAAAACGTCTCTGAACTCTTGTTCTCCCTACAAGCCTTACAGAAAATTCACCAGGAAATTTGGCCCCGGCTACGGGAACTGTACGAGGCAAGCCCTCCGCCAACGCCCCATTCGTTCCAGCCTGGAGAACGGGTCCTAGTCAAGCGCCACCGGCAAGAGACTCTCCAACCCAGGTGGAAAGGACCACTGCAGGTACTCCTGACTACTCCCACCACTCTCAAGCTAGAAGGCATCGCCTCGTGGATCCACTACTCACACGTCAAACCAGTGGACCCAACCTCCAATCTTCTTGGGCCAGTCGCCACAGCGACAGAAGTACCAACCACGTGGACTGTGGACAAAGCTAAGAACAATCCCCTAAAGCTAACCCTGCGCCGCAACCCCTGTAACCATGTTTAGTTTACCTGTATCTCTATGCTTTATATATTTGCCCATACTATGCTCAGGAGTTTCCTCCCCGTTCGCCTGGCGTTTTTATCTAACAGAAAATTAGACCAACTATGCTCAGACACAAGGACACAGCCATCTTCTGGCCACAGCTGATTGCCCCCCCCAAGGTTGTAGCTCACCTATCTATGTTAACTTTTCTGATTTTCAGGCACAACCAGGGAAGGTCACCCCGGCTATTTGCTTTCTCTTTGACCAACAAATCCCGAAATGTAAAAACACATGGGTTGAAAAAAGCGTCGGTTGCCCCTATAGCTCATGCAAAATCCACACTGTTAAGACTCTCACGGCCTCGGAAACTCTCTCAGGTCAAGTGTGGAATTCCCATAATTTCTTTAAGACAGCTACAGGATACACATAGGTTATCTAGGATCCCTAGGACACCCGTTGGACCTCTCAACAGAAAGGAGCCATGTATATGACATCTAGTACAAAATGGCCTAGCAGCCGCCTATACCTGTGGCGTTCACTAGTCCAGATAAGTCATGTTGTCCATTCTAACATCCAAAAGCAGGAAGCTGAGTTAAACAAACAACTCTCGGCCTTGACTTCCTCACGCCCCTTCTCCTGGCTGTCTCTTCTGAGGGAAGGTCTGCTTTTAGCGAATGCCACGGGCTTAGGCAATCTTTCCGCATGCTTCTTCTGTGCCGCCTTAGGACGACCACCCCTGACGGCTGTCCCACTCCAGGCCCCCTTTAACAACACTCAACCAAGCTCCGGACAGGGATCTTCCCCCATCTCAGATGTCCCTTTGTTCTTAAACCCCGAACAGACACAATTCTCATTTTGTTATTCGAACGCCAGCACCTCTCTCTGCAACTCGACTTCCCCTCCTAACACTACCCTGTTAGCTCCCCCTGGTTCTTTCTTCTGGTGCAATGGCACTCTACATAAAAATCTTTCCACCCAGGCCACTAACTCCCTCCTGTGCCTACCTGTCACACTAGTTCCCCAATTAACTTTACGGACCCCTGCAGAATACCTGGGATAGGACAATATTTAGGATAGCAGACCATCCCCCAGAACGAAGCGGGCCATATTCCTTCCACTGGTAGCCGGCATCTCACTTACCACCTCTGTAGTTGCAGCCGGATTGGCAGGGAAAGCCCTATACAACTCCATTGCAGAAACTAACAAGCTATTCCAACAGTTCTCTGCTGCTATGGAAGATTCCGCCTATTCTTTAGCCTCCCTTCAGCGGCAGCTCACCTCCCTAGCCCAAGTCACCCTCCAAAACCGCAGGGCCTTAGACTTACTCACAGCAGAGAAAGGAGGTACCTGTATGTTCCTCAAAGAAGAATGTTATTTCTATATAAATGAGTCAGGATTAGTTGAAGAGAGAGTCCAATGTCTACATAAACTAAGCCTAGAAATGAAGAAACAACAGTTTACTACAGCAGCTAATAATTGGTGGAGCTCCTCCATGTTTTCTCTTCTAGCGCCCTTTATAGGCCCTCTAATGTCCTTACTGCTCCTGTTCACCATAGGCCCCTGTATAGTAAATAGAATACTACAATTTGTTAGAGAAAGATTTGATACCATCCAATTAATGGTCCTCCGCAGCCATTACCAACCCCTTCCTCACCCTGAAGAGGAGATCACTCTATGACAACTCAAGGTCCAGGATTGGACACTCAGGTACTTGTGAGAGGGGGAAATTGAAAGGGCACAGGATGCCCCCACCCCGGTGCTAAAACTTTGTCCTGCTCTCACAAACATATGGTAAAAATGTTGTAAGTTCCTGTTTTTCTTGAAAGCTCCCATTTTTCTGTGGCATGGCAAGGTCACAGGATGCGTTTAAGTATTGCCTAGGCCTGTTGTGAAACCTACCTCAAATTGATTAACTGCCTTTGTGTGAGACCGCTTTCCCACCTCAGGTTTGCAAAAACAAATGATTAACCGCCTTTGTGTGAGACCGCTTTCCCACCTCAGGTTTGCAAAAACAAATGATTAACTGCCTTTGTGTGAGACCGCTTTCCCGCCTCAGGTTTGTAAAAACAAATGATTAACTGCCTTTGTGTGAGACCGCTTTCCCGCCCCTGTCCTTCGAGCCCCTGATAAACGTCACCAGGGTTTCAAAATTAACGGAAATACTAGAGATGGCGGGAACCAATCATAATCAGCCAAATCGTTTTGTTCGAATATTGGCCAACCATACATCCAATTTGTACGATGACTCTGTGCTTGTTTACCCCAGACTATATAACACTGTTCAGAGCTCAGAAGGGGAGCTCTCTTGCCTGGCTCGTTTCACGAGTGTGTGAGAGCTCCAGGTCCGAACCTGTAATAAAGATCCTTGCTGCTTAGCTTTGACTCTGGACTCTGGTGGTCTTCTT
>NW_022322345.1:0-8532 GCF_002776525.5 Piliocolobus tephrosceles | reverse complement strand
TAGCGAGAAGCACCCACAGGTGTGGAGGGGCAGGCCACCCCTTCATCTGGCGCCCAACGTGGGGCTTTTTGCTAAGGTGAAGGCACGCTGGAGCGTGGTCATTGAGGACAAGTTGACGAGAGACTCCCGAGTACTCTACAGTCAGCCTTGCAGTAAGCTTGTGCGCTCGGAAGAACCTAGGGAAACAATGGGGCAAACTAAAAGTAAATATGCCTCTTATCGCAGCTTTATAAAAATTCTCTTAAAAAGAGGGGGAGTTAAAGTGTCTACCAAAAATCTAAATATGCTCTTTCAAACAATAGAACAGTTTTGTCCATGGTTTCCAGAACAGGGAACTTTAGATCTAAAAGATTGGGAAAAAATTGGCAAAGAATTAAAACAAGCAAGTAGGGAAGGTAAAATCATCCCACTTACAGTATGGAATGATTGGATCATTATTAAAGTAGCTTTAGAACCATTGCAAACAGAAGAAGATAGCGTTCCAGTTTCTGATGTCCCTAAAAGCTGTGCAGTAGATTGTGAAAAAGAGGCAGGGATAGAATCCCGGAAAAGAAAAGAAAGTTCACACTGTGAATGTGTAGCAGAGCCGGTAATGGCTCGGTCAACGCAAAATGTTGACAACAATCAATTACAGGAGGTATATATCCTGAAACGTTAAAATTAGAGGAAAAGGATCCAAAATTAGCAGAGCCATCAGAGTCTAAACCACGATGGCCAACACCTCTTACAACGGCTCAGATGCCTGCAACCTTAGAACCTCAAATGCAGGTTAAACAAATACAAACTCCAAAAGAAGATCAAATAGAGAAAGATAGAGTCTCTGCCATGGCAATGCCAATCCAAGTACAGTATCCACAATATCAGCAGGTAGAAAGTAAGATCCAGCAGCCAGTAGCCTATCAATACGGGCCGCCAGCTGAACTGCAGTATCGGCAGCCCCCAGAAAATCTGTGTGGACAGCCAGGAACATTTCCAGTGCCACAGGGCAGGGCGCCATATCCTCAGCCGCCCACCATGAGACTTAATCCTACAGCACCGCCCAGTACACAGGGTAGTGCAATACATAAAATTATTGATGAGGCAAGAAAACAGGGAGATATTGAGGCGTGGCAATTCCCAGTAATATTAGAAGCAAGACCACCTAGAGAAGGGGCTCAAGAGGGAGAGCCTCCCGTGGCTGAAGCCAGATATCAGTCCTTTTCTATAAAAATGCTGAAAGAAATAAAAGAAGGAGTAAAACAGTATGGACCCAACTCTCCTTACATGAGAACATTATTAGATTCCATTGCTCATGGATATAGACTCATTCCTTATGATTGGGAGATTCTGGCAAAATCCTCACTTTCACCCTCTCAATTTTTACAATTTAAGACTTGGTGGATTGATGGGGCACAAATACAGGTCCGAAGAAATAGGACTGCCAATCCTCCAATTAACATAGATGCAGATCAACTATTAGGAATAGGTCAAAATTGGAGCACTGTTGACCAACAAGCAATAATGCCAAATGAGGCCATTGAGCAAATCAGGGCTATCTGCCTCAGGGCCTGGGAAAAAATCCAAGACCCAGGAACTGCCTGCCCTTCCTTTAATACAGTAAGACAAGGCTGTAAAGAGCCCTACCCAGATTTCGTAGCAAGACTTCAAGATGCTGCTCAAAAGTCAATTACCGATGAGAATGCCCGTAAGGTCATAGTGGAGTTAATGGCATATGAAAACGCCAATCCGGATTGTCAATCAGCCATTAAGCCATTAAAAGGAAAGGTTCCCGCAGGATCAGATGTAATCTCAGAGTACATTAAAGCCTGCGATGGAATTGGAGGAGCTATGCATAAAGCTATGCTTATGGCTCAGGCAATCACAAGAGTTGCTTTAGGAGGACAAGTGAAAACATTTGAGAGAAAATGTTATAATTGTGGTCAAATTGGTCATCTAAAGAAGAATTGCCTAGTCACAAATAAACAAAATGTAACTACTCAAGTTACTACAACAGATAAAGGGCCACCTGGCCTATGTCCAAGATGTAAAAGGGGAAAACATTGGGGTAATCAATGTCGTTCTAAATTTGATAAAAATGGGCAACCACTGTCGGGAAACGAGAGGAGGGGCCAGCCTCAGGCCCCGCAACAAACTGGGGCATTCCAAATTCAACCCTTTGTTCCTCAGGGCTTTCAGGAACAACAACCCCCACTATCGCAAGTGTCTCAGAGAATGAGCCAGTTATCACAATACAGCAATTATCCCCCGCCACAAGTGGCAGCGCAGCAGTAGATCTATGTACTTTACAAGCAGTCTCTCTGCTTCCAGGGGAGCCTCCACAAAAGATCCCCACAGGGGTATATGGCCCATTGCCTGAGGGGACTGTAGGACTAATCTTAGGAAGATCAAGTTTAAATCTAAAAGGAGTTCAAATTCATACTGGTGTGGTTAATTCAGACTATGAAGGCGAAATTCAATTGGTTATTAGTTCCTCAATTCCTTGGAGTGCCAGTCCAGGAGACAGAATCACTCAATTATTACTCCTACCTTATATTAAGATTGGAAACAGTAAAATAAAAAGAACAGGAGGGTTCGGAAGCACTGATCCAGCAGGAAAGGCTGCATATTGGGCAAGTCTAGTCTCTGAGAGCAGACCTGTCTGTAAGGCCATTATTCAAGGAAAACAGTTTGAAGGGTTGGTAGACACAGGAGCAGATATCTCTGTCATTGCTTTAAATCAGTGGCCAAAAAATTGGCCTAAACAAAAGGCTGTTACGAGACTTGTTGGCGTAGGCACGGCTTCAGAAGTGTATGAAAGTACAATGATTTTACATTGTTTAGGGCCAGATAATCAAGAAAGTACTGTTCAGCCAATGATTACTTCAATTCCTGTTAATCTATGGGGTCGAGATTTGTTACAACAATGGGGTGCAGAAATTATTATGCCTGCTCCATTATACAGCCCCACAAGTCAAAAAATCATGACTAAAATGGGATATATACCAGGAAAGGGATTAGGAAAAAATAAAAATGGCATTAAAGTCCCAATTGAGACTAAGAAAAATCAAGAAAGAAAAGGAATAGGGTATCCTTTTTAGGGGCGGCCACTGTAGAGCCTCCTAAACCCATTCCATTAACTTGAAAAACAGAAAAACCGGTATGGGTAAATCAGTGGCCGCTACCAAAGCAAAAACTGGAGGCTTTACACTTATTAACAAAGGAACAATTAGAAAAGGGACACATTGAGCCTTCATTCTCACCCTGGAATTCTCCTGTATTTGTAATTCAGAAAAAATCAGGCAAATGGCGTATGTTAATGGACTTAAGAGCCGTAAACGCTGTAATTCAACCCATGGGGCCTCTCCAACCTGGATTGCCCTCCCCGGCCATGATCCCAAAAGACTGGCCTTTAATTATAATTGATCTGAAGGATTGCTTTTTAACCATTCCTCTGGCAGAGCAAGATTGTGAAAAATTTGCTTTTACTATACCAGCCATAAATAATAAAGAACCAGCCACCAGGTTTCAGTGGAAAGTTTTACCACAGGGAATGCTTAATAGTCCAACTATTTGTCAAACTTTCGTAGGTCAAGTCCTTCAACCAGTTAGAGACAAATTTTCAGATTGTTATATCATTCACTATATTGATGACATTTTATGTGCTGCAGAAACAAGAGACAAATTAATTGACTGTTACACATTTCTGCAAGCAGAGGTTGCCAACGCAGGACTAACAATACCATTTGATAAGATCCAAACCTCTGCTCCCTTTCATTATTTAGGGATGCAAATAGAAAATAGAAAAATTAAGCCACAAAAAATAGAAATAAGAAAAGATACATTAAAAACATTAAATGACTTTCAAAAATTGTTAGGCAATATTAATTGGATTCGGCCAACTCTAGGCATTCCTACTTATGCCATGTCAAATTTGTTCTCAATCCTAAGAGGAGACCCAGACTTAAATAGTAAAAGAATATTAACTCCAGAGGCAACAAAAGAAATTAAATTAGTAGAAGAAAAAATTCAGTCAGCACAAATAAATAGAATAGATTCTTTGGCCCCACTCCAACTTTTGATTTTTGCCACTGCACATTCTCCAACAGGCATCATTGTTCAAAATACTGATCTTGTGGAGTGGTCATTCCTTCCACACAGTACAATTAAAACTTTTACATTGTACTTAGATCAAATAGCTACATTGATTGGTCAAACAAGATTACGAATAATAAAGTTGTGTGGTAAGGACCCAGACAAAATAGTTGTTCCTTTAACCAAGGAACAAGTTAAACAAGCCTTTATCGATTCTGGTGCATGGCAAATTGACCTTGCTGATTTTGTGGGAATTATTGATAATCATTACCCAAAAACAAAAATCTTCCAGTTTTTAAAATTGACTACTTGGATTTTACCTAAAATTACCAGATATAAGCCTTTAGAAAATGCTCTGACAATATTTACTGATGGTTCCAGCAATGGAAAAGCAGCTTACACAGGGCCAAAAGAGCGAGTAATCAAAACTCAATATCAATCAGCTCAAAGGGCAGAGTTGGTTGCAGTCATTACAGTGTTAGAAGATTTTAATCAACCTGTTAATATTATATCAGATTCTGCATATGTAGTACAGGCTACAAGGGATGTTGAGACAGCTCTAATTAAATATAGCATGGATGATCAGCTAAACCAGCTATTCAATTTGTTACAACAAACTGTAAGAAAGAGGAATTTCCCATTTTATATTACCCATATTCGAGCACACACTAATTTACCAGGACCTTTAACTGAAGCAAATAAACAAGCTGACTTACTGGTATCCTCTGCATTCATAAAAACACAAGAACTTCATGCTTTGACTCATGTAAACGCAGCAGGGTTAAAAAACAAATTTGATGTCACATGGAAACAGGCAAAAAATATTGTACAACATTGTACCCAGTGTCAAGTGCTACACCTGCCCACTCAAGAGGCAGGAGTTAATCCCAGAGGTCTGTGTCCCAATGCATTATGGCAAATGGATGTTACCCATGTACCTTCATTTGGAAAATTATCATATGTTCATGTAACAGTTGATACTTATTCACATTTCATATGGGCAACATGCCAAACAGGAGAAAGTACTTCCCATGTTAAAAAACATTTATTATCTTGTTTTGCTGTGATGGGAGTCCCAGAAAAAATTAAAACTGACAATGGACCAGGTTATTGTAGTAAAGCTTTCCAAAAATTCTTAAATCAGTGGAGTATTACACATACAACAGGAATTCCTTATAATTCCCAAGGACAGGCCATAGTAGAAAGAACTAATAGAACACTCAAAACTCAGTTAGTTAAACAAAAAGAAGGGGGAGACAGTAAGGAGTGTGCCTCTCCTCAGATGCAGCTTAATCTAGCACTCTATACTTTAAATTTTTTAAACATTTATAGAAATCAGACTACTACTTCTGCAGAACAACATCTTACTGGTAAAAAGAACAGCCCACATGAAGGAAAACTGATTTGGTGGAAAGACAACAAAAATAAGACATGGGAAATAGGGAAGGTGATAACCTGGGGAAGAGGCTTTGCTTGTGTTTCACCAGGAGAAAATCAGCTCCCTATTTGGATACCCACTAGACATTTGAAGTTCTACAATGAACCCATCGGAGATGCAAAGAAAAGCGCCTCCACGGAGACGGAAACACTGCAATCGAGCACCATTGACTCGCAGGATGAATCAAGTGGTGATATCAGAAGAACAGATGAAGTCACCATGCACCAAGAAGGAGGAGCTGCCAACCTGGGCACAGTTAAAGAAGCTGACACTGTTAGCTAGAAAAAGCCTAGCTAGCACAAAGGTGACACAAACCTCAGAAAAAATGCTGCTTGCAGCTTTAATGGTTGTATCAACGGTGGTAAGTCTCCCCGTGCCTGCAGGAGCAGCTGCAGCTAATTATACCTACTGGGCCTATGTGCCTTTCCCACCCTTAATTCGGGCAGTGACATGGATGGATAATCCTATTGAAGTATATGTTAATAATAGTGTGTGGGTACCTGGTCCCACAGATGATTGTTGCCCTGCCAAACCGGAGGAAGAAGGAATGATGATAAATATTTCCATTGGGTATCGTTATCCTCCTATATGTCTAGGGAAAGCACCAGGATGTTTAATGCCTGCTATCCAAGATTGGTTGGTAGAGGTGCCTACTCGCAATCCCACCTGTAGATTTACGTATCACATGGTAAGCGGAATGTCACTCAAACCACAGATAAACTATTTTCAAGACTTCTCTTATCAAAGATCATTAAAATTTAGGCCAAAAGGGAAACCTTGCCCCAAGGAGATTTCCATAGAAACAAGAGATTTAGTTTGGGAAGAATGTGTGGCCGATAGTGCCGTGATTTTACAAAACAATACATTTGGAACTGTTATAGATTGGGCACCTCGAGGTCAATTCTACCACGATTGCACAGGACAAACTCAATCCTGTCCCAGTGCACTAGTGAGTCCAACTGTGGATAGTGACTTAACAGAAGATTTAGACAAACTTAAGCACAAAAAATTACAGTCTTTCTACCCTTGGAAATGGGGAGAAAAAGGAATCTCTACTCCAAGACCAAAAATAATAAGTCCTGTTTTTGGTCCTGAACATCCAGAATTATGGAGGCTTATTGTAGCTTCATACCACCTTAGAATTTGGTCTGGAAACCAAACTATAGAAAAAAGAAATCGTAAGTCATTTTACTCTATCAACATAATTTCCAGTCTAACAGTTCCTTTACAAAGTTGTGTAAAACCCCCTTATATGTTAGTCGTAGGAAATATAGTTATTAAACCAGACTACCAAACTATAACTTGTGAAAATTGCAGATTGTTTACTTGCATTGATTCGACTTTTGATTGGCAGCACCATATTCTGCTAGTGAGAGCAAGAGAAGGCGTGTGGATCCCTGTGTCCATGGATCGACCATGGGAGGCCTCACCATCCATTCATATTTTGACTGAAGTATTAAAAGGCATTTTAAAAAGGTCCAAAAGATTCGTTTTTAGTTTAATTACAGTAATTATGGGATTAATTGCAGTCACATCTACCGCCGCTGTGGCAGGAGTCGCATTACACTCTTCTGTCCAGACAGTAAGCTTTGTTGACAATTGGCAAAAGAATTCCACAAGGTTGTGGAATTCACAATCTGGTATCGATCAAAAATTGGCAAATCAAATTAATGATCTTAAACAAACTGTCATTTGGATGGGAGATAGGCTCATGAGCTTGGGACATCGTTTCCAGTTACAGTGTGACTGGAATACTTCAGATTTTTGTATTACACCCCAAATTTATAATGAGTCTAAACATCACTGGGACATGGTAAGACGCCATTTACAGGGAAGAGAAGATAATCTCACTTTAGACATTTCTAAATTAAAAGAACAAATTTTTGAAGCCTCTCAAAGTCATTTAAATATTGTCCCTGGAGCTGAGGCGTTAGATCAAGTGGCAAAAAATCTTTATGGATTAAACCCCACGACTTGGATTAAGTCTATTGAAAACTCTACTGTAGTAAATTTTGGAATTATGTGTCTCTGTTTAATCGGTTTGTTTTTAGTGTGCTGGACCAGTCGAAGAATCCTGCGCCAAAATCGAGAGAATGAACAAGCCTTCATCGCCATGGCACATTTGTATGGAGGAAAAGAGAAAAAAAATGTTGCGAAAAGTCAGGGACCTTGAACAGAGGGACTGGCTGGAGCCACAACAACAACAACAACAAAAAATAATAATATGAAGATTTCATGGACATTTTATTAGTTCTTCAAAATTTATACTTTTGTAATTTCTTGTGTCTGTCTTTAATCTCTTAATCCCATTATTTTCTTTGTAAGATGAGGAAGATACATGTCACCTCAAGACCCTATAATAATTGCCTTAACTGCACAAATTGTTTGTAGAGCATGTGTGTTTAAACAGTATGAAAACTGGGCATCTTGAAAAAAGAACGAGATAACAGCGATGTTCAGGAAACAAGGGAGGTAACCTTGAACTGGCCGCCGGTGAGCCGGACGGAACAAAGCCATATCTTTTCCCCTTTTGCACACAAATAGGAGAGATATCGCTGAATTCTTTTTCTCAGCATGGAATATCCCTGAGAGAGAGAATGCGCTCTAAGGGTAGGCCTATAAACGACCCCCTTGGAGGCGTGCCGCCTTTTACAGTTGAAGCCGAAGGGATGAAATAAGCCCCGGCATCCTGTAGTGCTCTCAGGCTTATTGGGAGAAAAAAAAAAAAAAAAAAATTCCCACCTAATAAATTTTGGTCAGTCAGGTTGTCTACTCTCAAACCCTATTTCCTGATAAAATGTTATCAATGACTATGCGTGCCCTAAAATTTCATTAGCAACTTTAATTTTAATGTTAACACCATCCTGTGATCTCATCCTGCCTCCACTTATTCTATAATATTATATTACTTTATAAAATATGTAATCTCGGTGTCATGATGATAATGGTGATTGTGTTAAAAAGAAAAGGGGGAAATGTAGGGAAAAAATAGGTTAGCCTGTTGCTGTGTTATTATAGATAAA
>NW_022322344.1:0-8532 GCF_002776525.5 Piliocolobus tephrosceles | reverse complement strand
TTTATCTATAATAACACAGCAACAGGCTAACCTATTTTTTCCCTACATTTCCCCCTTTTCTTTTTAACACAATCACCATTATCATCATGACACCGAGATTACATATTTTATAAAGTAATATAATATTATAGAATAAGTGGAGGCAGGATGAGATCACAGGATGGTGTTAACATTAAAATTAAAGTTGCTAATGAAATTTTAGGGCACGCATAGTCATTGATAACATTTTATCAGGAAATAGGGTTTGAGAGTAGACAACCTGACTGACCAAAATTTATTAGGTGGGAATTTTTTTTTTTTTTTTTTTCTCCCAATAAGCCTGAGAGCACTACAGGATGCCGGGGCTTATTTCATCCCTTCGGCTTCAACTGTAAAAGGCGGCACGCCTCCAAGGGGGTCGTTTATAGGCCTACCCTTAGAGCGCATTCTCTCTCTCAGGGATATTCCATGCTGAGAAAAAGAATTCAGCGATATCTCTCCTATTTGTGTGCAAAAGGGGAAAAGATATGGCTTTGTTCCGTCCGGCTCACCGGCGGCCAGTTCAAGGTTACCTCCCTTGTTTCCTGAACATCGCTGTTATCTCGTTCTTTTTTCAAGATGCCCAGTTTTCATACTGTTTAAACACACATGCTCTACAAACAATTTGTGCAGTTAAGGCAATTATTATAGGGTCTTGAGGTGACATGTATCTTCCTCATCTTACAAAGAAAATAATGGGATTAAGAGATTAAAGACAGACACAAGAAATTACAAAAGTATAAATTTTGAAGAACTAATAAAATGTCCATGAAATCTTCATATTATTATTTTTTGTTGTTGTTGTTGTTGTGGCTCCAGCCAGTCCCTCTGTTCAAGGTCCCTGACTTTTCGCAACATTTTTTTTCTCTTTTCCTCCATACAAATGTGCCATGGCGATGAAGGCTTGTTCATTCTCTCGATTTTGGCGCAGGATTCTTCGACTGGTCCAGCACACTAAAAACAAACCGATTAAACAGAGACACATAATTCCAAAATTTACTACAGTAGAGTTTTCAATAGACTTAATCCAAGTCGTGGGGTTTAATCCATAAAGATTTTTTGCCACTTGATCTAACGCCTCAGCTCCAGGGACAATATTTAAATGACTTTGAGAGGCTTCAAAAATTTGTTCTTTTAATTTAGAAATGTCTAAAGTGAGATTATCTTCTCTTCCCTGTAAATGGCGTCTTACCATGTCCCAGTGATGTTTAGACTCATTATAAATTTGGGGTGTAATACAAAAATCTGAAGTATTCCAGTCACACTGTAACTGGAAACGATGTCCCAAGCTCATGAGCCTATCTCCCATCCAAATGACAGTTTGTTTAAGATCATTAATTTGATTTGCCAATTTTTGATCGATACCAGATTGTGAATTCCACAACCTTGTGGAATTCTTTTGCCAATTGTCAACAAAGCTTACTGTCTGGACAGAAGAGTGTAATGCGACTCCTGCCACAGCGGCGGTAGATGTGACTGCAATTAATCCCATAATTACTGTAATTAAACTAAAAACGAATCTTTTGGACCTTTTTAAAATGCCTTTTAATACTTCAGTCAAAATATGAATGGATGGTGAGGCCTCCCATGGTCGATCCATGGACACAGGGATCCACACGCCTTCTCTTGCTCTCACTAGCAGAATATGGTGCTGCCAATCAAAAGTCGAATCAATGCAAGTAAACAATCTGCAATTTTCACAAGTTATAGTTTGGTAGTCTGGTTTAATAACTATATTTCCTACGACTAACATATAAGGGGGTTTTACACAACTTTGTAAAGGAACTGTTAGACTGGAAATTATGTTGATAGAGTAAAATGACTTACGATTTCTTTTTTCTATAGTTTGGTTTCCAGACCAAATTCTAAGGTGGTATGAAGCTACAATAAGCCTCCATAATTCTGGATGTTCAGGACCAAAAACAGGACTTATTATTTTTGGTCTTGGAGTAGAGATTCCTTTTTCTCCCCATTTCCAAGGGTAGAAAGACTGTAATTTTTTGTGCTTAAGTTTGTCTAAATCTTCTGTTAAGTCACTATCCACAGTTGGACTCACTAGTGCACTGGGACAGGATTGAGTTTGTCCTGTGCAATCGTGGTAGAATTGACCTCGAGGTGCCCAATCTATAACAGTTCCAAATGTATTGTTTTGTAAAATCACGGCACTATCGGCCACACATTCTTCCCAAACTAAATCTCTTGTTTCTATGGAAATCTCCTTGGGGCAAGGTTTCCCTTTTGGCCTAAATTTTAATGATCTTTGATAAGAGAAGTCTTGAAAATAGTTTATCTGTGGTTTGAGTGACATTCCGCTTACCATGTGATACGTAAATCTACAGGTGGGATTGCGAGTAGGCACCTCTACCAACCAATCTTGGATAGCAGGCATTAAACATCCTGGTGCTTTCCCTAGACATATAGGAGGATAACGATACCCAATGGAAATATTTATCATCATTCCTTCTTCCTCCGGTTTGGCAGGGCAACAATCATCTGTGGGACCAGGTACCCACACACTATTATTAACATATACTTCAATAGGATTATCCATCCATGTCACTGCCCGAATTAAGGGTGGGAAAGGCACATAGGCCCAGTAGGTATAATTAGCTGCAGCTGCTCCTGCAGGCACGGGGAGACTTACCACCGTTGATACAACCATTAAAGCTGCAAGCAGCATTTTTTCTGAGGTTTGTGTCACCTTTGTGCTAGCTAGGCTTTTTCTAGCTAACAGTGTCAGCTTCTTTAACTGTGCCCAGGTTGGCAGCTCCTCCTTCTTGGTGCATGGTGACTTCATCTGTTCTTCTGATATCACCACTTGATTCATCCTGCGAGTCAATGGTGCTCGATTGCAGTGTTTCCGTCTCCGTGGAGGCGCTTTTCTTTGCATCTCCGATGGGTTCATTGTAGAACTTCAAATGTCTAGTGGGTATCCAAATAGGGAGCTGATTTTCTCCTGGTGAAACACAAGCAAAGCCTCTTCCCCAGGTTATCACCTTCCCTATTTCCCATGTCTTATTTTTGTTGTCTTTCCACCAAATCAGTTTTCCTTCATGTGGGCTGTTCTTTTTACCAGTAAGATGTTGTTCTGCAGAAGTAGTAGTCTGATTTCTATAAATGTTTAAAAAATTTAAAGTATAGAGTGCTAGATTAAGCTGCATCTGAGGAGAGGCACACTCCTTACTGTCTCCCCCTTCTTTTTGTTTAACTAACTGAGTTTTGAGTGTTCTATTAGTTCTTTCTACTATGGCCTGTCCTTGGGAATTATAAGGAATTCCTGTTGTATGTGTAATACTCCACTGATTTAAGAATTTTTGGAAAGCTTTACTACAATAACCTGGTCCATTGTCAGTTTTAATTTTTTCTGGGACTCCCATCACAGCAAAACAAGATAATAAATGTTTTTTAACATGGGAAGTACTTTCTCCTGTTTGGCATGTTGCCCATATGAAATGTGAATAAGTATCAACTGTTACATGAACATATGATAATTTTCCAAATGAAGGTACATGGGTAACATCCATTTGCCATAATGCATTGGGACACAGACCTCTGGGATTAACTCCTGCCTCTTGAGTGGGCAGGTGTAGCACTTGACACTGGGTACAATGTTGTACAATATTTTTTGCCTGTTTCCATGTGACATCAAATTTGTTTTTTAACCCTGCTGCGTTTACATGAGTCAAAGCATGAAGTTCTTGTGTTTTTATGAATGCAGAGGATACCAGTAAGTCAGCTTGTTTATTTGCTTCAGTTAAAGGTCCTGGTAAATTAGTGTGTGCTCGAATATGGGTAATATAAAATGGGAAATTCCTCTTTCTTACAGTTTGTTGTAACAAATTGAATAGCTGGTTTAGCTGATCATCCATGCTATATTTAATTAGAGCTGTCTCAACATCCCTTGTAGCCTGTACTACATATGCAGAATCTGATATAATATTAACAGGTTGATTAAAATCTTCTAACACTGTAATGACTGCAACCAACTCTGCCCTTTGAGCTGATTGATATTGAGTTTTGATTACTCGCTCTTTTGGCCCTGTGTAAGCTGCTTTTCCATTGCTGGAACCATCAGTAAATATTGTCAGAGCATTTTCTAAAGGCTTATATCTGGTAATTTTAGGTAAAATCCAAGTAGTCAATTTTAAAAACTGGAAGATTTTTGTTTTTGGGTAATGATTATCAATAATTCCCACAAAATCAGCAAGGTCAATTTGCCATGCACCAGAATCGATAAAGGCTTGTTTAACTTGTTCCTTGGTTAAAGGAACAACTATTTTGTCTGGGTCCTTACCACACAACTTTATTATTCGTAATCTTGTTTGACCAATCAATGTAGCTATTTGATCTAAGTACAATGTAAAAGTTTTAATTGTACTGTGTGGAAGGAATGACCACTCCACAAGATCAGTATTTTGAACAATGATGCCTGTTGGAGAATGTGCAGTGGCAAAAATCAAAAGTTGGAGTGGGGCCAAAGAATCTATTCTATTTATTTGTGCTGACTGAATTTTTTCTTCTACTAATTTAATTTCTTTTGTTGCCTCTGGAGTTAATATTCTTTTACTATTTAAGTCTGGGTCTCCTCTTAGGATTGAGAACAAATTTGACATGGCATAAGTAGGAATGCCTAGAGTTGGCCGAATCCAATTAATATTGCCTAACAATTTTTGAAAGTCATTTAATGTTTTTAATGTATCTTTTCTTATTTCTATTTTTTGTGGCTTAATTTTTCTATTTTCTATTTGCATCCCTAAATAATGAAAGGGAGCAGAGGTTTGGATCTTATCAAATGGTATTGTTAGTCCTGCGTTGGCAACCTCTGCTTGCAGAAATGTGTAACAGTCAATTAATTTGTCTCTTGTTTCTGCAGCACATAAAATGTCATCAATATAGTGAATGATATAACAATCTGAAAATTTGTCTCTAACTGGTTGAAGGACTTGACCTACGAAAGTTTGACAAATAGTTGGACTATTAAGCATTCCCTGTGGTAAAACTTTCCACTGAAACCTGGTGGCTGGTTCTTTATTATTTATGGCTGGTATAGTAAAAGCAAATTTTTCACAATCTTGCTCTGCCAGAGGAATGGTTAAAAAGCAATCCTTCAGATCAATTATAATTAAAGGCCAGTCTTTTGGGATCATGGCCGGGGAGGGCAATCCAGGTTGGAGAGGCCCCATGGGTTGAATTACAGCGTTTACGGCTCTTAAGTCCATTAACATACGCCATTTGCCTGATTTTTTCTGAATTACAAATACAGGAGAATTCCAGGGTGAGAATGAAGGCTCAATGTGTCCCTTTTCTAATTGTTCCTTTGTTAATAAGTGTAAAGCCTCCAGTTTTTGCTTTGGTAGCGGCCACTGATTTACCCATACCGGTTTTTCTGTTTTTCAAGTTAATGGAATGGGTTTAGGAGGCTCTACAGTGGCCGCCCCTAAAAAGGATACCCTATTCCTTTTCTTTCTTGATTTTTCTTAGTCTCAATTGGGACTTTAATGCCATTTTTATTTTTTCCTAATCCCTTTCCTGGTATATATCCCATTTTAGTCATGATTTTTTGACTTGTGGGGCTGTATAATGGAGCAGGCATAATAATTTCTGCACCCCATTGTTGTAACAAATCTCGACCCCATAGATTAACAGGAATTGAAGTAATCATTGGCTGAACAGTACTTTCTTGATTATCTGGCCCTAAACAATGTAAAATCATTGTACTTTCATACACTTCTGAAGCCGTGCCTACGCCAACAAGTCTCGTAACAGCCTTTTGTTTAGGCCAATTTTTTGGCCACTGATTTAAAGCAATGACAGAGATATCTGCTCCTGTGTCTACCAACCCTTCAAACTGTTTTCCTTGAATAATGGCCTTACAGACAGGTCTGCTCTCAGAGACTAGACTTGCCCAATATGCAGCCTTTCCTGCTGGATCAGTGCTTCCGAACCCTCCTGTTCTTTTTATTTTACTGTTTCCAATCTTAATATAAGGTAGGAGTAATAATTGAGTGATTCTGTCTCCTGGACTGGCACTCCAAGGAATTGAGGAACTAATAACCAATTGAATTTCGCCTTCATAGTCTGAATTAACCACACCAGTATGAATTTGAACTCCTTTTAGATTTAAACTTGATCTTCCTAAGATTAGTCCTACAGTCCCCTCAGGCAATGGGCCATATACCCCTGTGGGGATCTTTTGTGGAGGCTCCCCTGGAAGCAGAGAGACTGCTTGTAAAGTACATAGATCTACTGCTGCGCTGCCACTTGTGGCGGGGGATAATTGCTGTATTGTGATAACTGGCTCATTCTCTGAGACACTTGCGATAGTGGGGGTTGTTGTTCCTGAAAGCCCTGAGGAACAAAGGGTTGAATTTGGAATGCCCCAGTTTGTTGCGGGGCCTGAGGCTGGCCCCTCCTCTCGTTTCCCGACAGTGGTTGCCCATTTTTATCAAATTTAGAACGACATTGATTACCCCAATGTTTTCCCCTTTTACATCTTGGACATAGGCCAGGTGGCCCTTTATCTGTTGTAGTAACTTGAGTAGTTACATTTTGTTTATTTGTGACTAGGCAATTCTTCTTTAGATGACCAATTTGACCACAATTATAACATTTTCTCTCAAATGTTTTCACTTGTCCTCCTAAAGCAACTCTTGTGATTGCCTGAGCCATAAGCATAGCTTTATGCATAGCTCCTCCAATTCCATCGCAGGCTTTAATGTACTCTGAGATTACATCTGATCCTGCGGGAACCTTTCCTTTTAATGGCTTAATGGCTGATTGACAATCCGGATTGGCGTTTTCATATGCCATTAACTCCACTATGACCTTACGGGCATTCTCATCGGTAATTGACTTTTGAGCAGCATCTTGAAGTCTTGCTACGAAATCTGGGTAGGGCTCTTTACAGCCTTGTCTTACTGTATTAAAGGAAGGGCAGGCAGTTCCTGGGTCTTGGATTTTTTCCCAGGCCCTGAGGCAGATAGCCCTGATTTGCTCAATGGCCTCATTTGGCATTATTGCTTGTTGGTCAACAGTGCTCCAATTTTGACCTATTCCTAATAGTTGATCTGCATCTATGTTAATTGGAGGATTGGCAGTCCTATTTCTTCGGACCTGTATTTGTGCCCCATCAATCCACCAAGTCTTAAATTGTAAAAATTGAGAGGGTGAAAGTGAGGATTTTGCCAGAATCTCCCAATCATAAGGAATGAGTCTATATCCATGAGCAATGGAATCTAATAATGTTCTCATGTAAGGAGAGTTGGGTCCATACTGTTTTACTCCTTCTTTTATTTCTTTCAGCATTTTTATAGAAAAGGACTGATATCTGGCTTCAGCCACGGGAGGCTCTCCCTCTTGAGCCCCTTCTCTAGGTGGTCTTGCTTCTAATATTACTGGGAATTGCCACGCCTCAATATCTCCCTGTTTTCTTGCCTCATCAATAATTTTATGTATTGCACTACCCTGTGTACTGGGCGGTGCTGTAGGATTAAGTCTCATGGTGGGCGGCTGAGGATATGGCGCCCTGCCCTGTGGCACTGGAAATGTTCCTGGCTGTCCACACAGATTTTCTGGGGGCTGCCGATACTGCAGTTCAGCTGGCGGCCCGTATTGATAGGCTACTGGCTGCTGGATCTTACTTTCTACCTGCTGATATTGTGGATACTGTACTTGGATTGGCATTGCCATGGCAGAGACTCTATCTTTCTCTATTTGATCTTCTTTTGGAGTTTGTATTTGTTTAACCTGCATTTGAGGTTCTAAGGTTGCAGGCATCTGAGCCGTTGTAAGAGGTGTTGGCCATCGTGGTTTAGACTCTGATGGCTCTGCTAATTTTGGATCCTTTTCCTCTAATTTTAACGTTTCAGGATATATACCTCCTGTAATTGATTGTTGTCAACATTTTGCGTTGACCGAGCCATTACCGGCTCTGCTACACATTCACAGTGTGAACTTTCTTTTCTTTTCCGGGATTCTATCCCTGCCTCTTTTTCACAATCTACTGCACAGCTTTTAGGGACATCAGAAACTGGAACGCTATCTTCTTCTGTTTGCAATGGTTCTAAAGCTACTTTAATAATGATCCAATCATTCCATACTGTAAGTGGGATGATTTTACCTTCCCTACTTGCTTGTTTTAATTCTTTGCCAATTTTTTCCCAATCTTTTAGATCTAAAGTTCCCTGTTCTGGAAACCATGGACAAAACTGTTCTATTGTTTGAAAGAGCATATTTAGATTTTTGGTAGACACTTTAACTCCCCCTCTTTTTAAGAGAATTTTTATAAAGCTGCGATAAGAGGCATATTTACTTTTAGTTTGCCCCATTGTTTCCCTAGGTTCTTCCGAGCGCACAAGCTTACTGCAAGGCTGACTGTAGAGTACTCGGGAGTCTCTCGTCAACTTGTCCTCAATGACCACGCTCCAGCGTGCCTTCACCTTAGCAAAAAGCCCCACGTTGGGCGCCAGATGAAGGGGTGGCCTGCCCCTCCACACCTGTGGGTGCTTCTCGCTA
>NW_022322343.1:0-1193 GCF_002776525.5 Piliocolobus tephrosceles | reverse complement strand
TTAAAGAAAACTGAATATTGTGTAGGCACTCACCTATTATAGTATTACGTTTTTCATTAATAATTTAGGCTATGAGCAAACGTATGAAGCCAAAGTTTTTTTTCGTCCCCTACAAAATTATTTCGAATTTTCAGCTTTGTAACTTCTCTGATGGTACAACTGCCATATAATTTCATTAACAGTTTCCAGTTGTTGAACTGGCATCCCTGAAAATTAGGACGCTAAGCCTTTTTTGAGTCTATTTGAACCTCTGATTTGACCAAAGGGCATTTTTTTGTCCAATCAATGTGAGAAGGCTGCACATCTAATTTTGTTTTTAAACTGAGAACCAGGAAACCTTAGTACATATCAATTAGTTGTATCTTTCTAGCTATGATGCTTTGTTTTGATAATACTGCAAATGATTTCACCGTCAGGACTTGGATGTAATTCATGTAAAATGTAGCCCTTGAAATACTACTCCCTCTAACACCCAGTCTGACAAATGTACTCGTTTACCAGTCATCTTCTCAGGAAAGAAACCTCAATCATTATTTACACCGGAAAATTAAGAGTTGTATTTGTTCCCTCCTTTTCGTTATCCCCTCGGTACAATCAATAAGTGCAATAACGTACCTTCAAAATAGTTCCCAAATAACTCCATTGCCCCATCTTGCTTTTTAACAGTACCCTGTTCAAGCAGCTATCTTCATTTATTTCCACTATTGAACTGCCTCTTTCTGATATCTCTCTATGATTAAATCCTTCTAAGTATTTTTATCGACAGCAACTGAAGTGATACACTTTTTAACATACATCATTATTATATTGAAATCCTGCTTGAAATGATGTAAGAGGTGGGTAAATCTTTTCTATTGAATATATAAAGCTATCCCTTTTCTTCCTAAAATGACGTTAAATGACCATAACAGGTAAGGAAAAATAAGAGGTATAAAAATGAGAAGAGATAGAGTTTAACAATTTCAAAAAATCAATTAAATGAGCAATAACTGACTTGACACATCTCAGAAAACTGTTATGAAACTTACAAGGAGAAAAACCATAAGAAACAGGTTATTTCTGTTATTAACCTGTAAACAGGTTATTTCTCAGAAACTAGGTGCATACAAGCACAGTTCAGAGTTAGATGAAAATCAGAAGGAATAATTGAAAGTTTCTATAAAAAGTAGTTATATAACACCAGATACTTTCCC
>NW_022322342.1:0-4008 GCF_002776525.5 Piliocolobus tephrosceles | reverse complement strand
ATAGATATATATATATATAGATATATATATATATAGATATATATATAGATATATATAGAGATATAGATACACACACACACATACACACACACACACACACACACACACACACACATATATGCCATTTTTGGAGCTCCATTATCAATGAATTCTACTGTACCATAAAAATAATTTTCTAAAAAAAGTCTAATTCCCATAATTCATTAATCTAGTCCTTTTATCTTTGGATCTTCCAGTGAACTGTTGATTATTTTGAAATTATAGTTGAAATCCTTGTACCTACTACTGCTTTTGATTCATGCTAAGATCTTAATAATATTAGTTTGTAAGTAAATATATTTGCAAATTACAGCTAGAAAATTTTGAGAAATTATCAAAATAGAAATTTGTGTTCAACCTTAATTTGGCTCATATTTTAAATAAACATGCATAGTTTCAAAAAACTGTACAGTTATATCTTAATGTTCACACTTCGACAAGATGATTGGCCTTAAAATGAATGGTTTCCAATCCTAAAGTGAAGGAGGATAGAAACATTGGAAAATTCAAATTATATGTATTGGTTTTTCATTCTGAAATGGAGACATCATTTCTCTCAACTGTGGAGGAAACCTCCTGGTAATATGGGTACATATTGCAATTACTAAATAAGGAGACTGAGGTATACAAGAAAAAAACAATTTCTACAAAGTTCTAGAAAAATGTGTAACTACTCAATCTACCAGTATGCATTCAGCAAGATGTTTCTTGATGAGTCTGACATTTTTAGATTAAAAAAGTATAATAAAACAGAAGTGTGATTGTTTAAAGAAATCTAAGGTGCACTAATTTACAGATTTATGACTTCCTGGAGTGATCTGTATGGTTGATGGCCACAGGGTTTTAACTGATCCTATGATTTACCTTTTCTATAGTGTTTGCGAGTTTGATAATCTTTTTCTTTCATTTGATAAATTCACTTACAAAAATCCCAACTACCCTGACTTTATGGCTTTATACTAGCTCAGCTTCAACAGCTTCAAAGGTACAAGAAAGTTAGATCTCCACTCCACCAAATGAAAAATTTACTTACCTAGAACTTCACTGTAAAACTGATTCCAGTTCTTTACATCCCATACTTGGAACCAAAAGTCAAAATAAACCATATAGATCATATTTTGTACTCTCTCCATGAAAGTCATTTGGTCTCTTAATTCTGTCAAAGCAACAGGTACATAGGAAGGAGGGAAGAGAAATCCTCCACCATGCTTTTCAATTGCGTAGCCAGGAGAGATGCGGAGGCTGTACATAAAGGGTATTTTAAGTAGCTCAGCCAGCAGCTCACCACAGGGGGAAACAGGATCTGCAAGAACAACATCAAATCTTGCCTCCTGCAGTTTTTTTATAAGTTTCTTATTTGAAACCACATCTTTACAGAATTTTCTAATCAGGTCAGTATATGTCCACATCATTTCTTGTATTTGTAAAAAATGTGGCCAAAATGTGTCTTTTGGAACGTCTGACCATCTCTTAATCAGTTGTGTGATGCCATTCTCAAACTCTGTTTCAGTTAAGGATGTAGGACAAATTTCAAATTTAAGAGCAGATGGGTTGTTGGGATCAGGAAGAATGGAAGGTGAATATGCCAATACAGTCACCTCATGACCTCTCTGGACAAGCTCATCCAGGATTGTCTTTATATTCATCCAATGGCTGAATTCTGTGGGCCACACCAGCACCTTTCCACAACTCCCAGAGCTCAAGTAACAGCTCAGCTGTATCAGCAGAAGAGCTGAAGTCCATTTCATAGACATCCTGATGCAATGCAATGCTTGTTTTCCAGTTACCGCTCCTTTCTGTCATTTCTCATGGGGACATCCAAGTATAAATCACTCAAGAAGTTAAAATGTAACTTTTGTACTTCAAAGTAAATACATTAACAATCTGAGCATGTGCATAACAAGGACACAAATAAAAGGTGGAAGACCTGTTTACACAAGTGGGTTTATTTGCCTTTTCATATTTTTAAGTGCTATAATTCAGCTAATATCAGTGATCTTGGAGAGACACATCACCTGACTCATGTAATATATTTTAGAAGAGTGTCCAGAAGAGTAGCAGTGAAAGGCTCACGTTCCTGCAGTGTCTTTGACACAGAACTAAAGATAAAATAGCTAAACATTGTTCAAAAACTTCTGTAAATTTGTTGAAATATAATTCAGATACCATACGAATTATCAACTAATGTGCAAAATTTAATGTTTCATAGTATATTCACCTCCAGGTCCAGCATTCTGATGAAACTACTGACTCAGCTGGTCTGAAGGACCTCACTGATGTCAGCTAATCTGAAAGACTTCACTGATGCCAGCTGATCTCAAGCAAGTTGACTCACCAGATAATGCAGTTTCTAATTCCTGATGATTTTACCTCCATTATCCTGACTAATCTGTGACCCCAATTTTTCAGTCCATCACTCTCCATTATCCCCTTAAAAAATTCAGACCAGAACTCCTTAGGGAGGTAAGTTTCAGATTCTCCACCTATCTCCCTGCTCAGTGCCCTGCAATTATTAAACTTTTTATTTGCTGCAAAATATAATGTCTCATTGTAATTGGTCTAATATTGCAAAGTGGGCATATGAAACTGTTGGCTCTATAACAAGGAATCCAGTGGAGGAAATCATGGCAAATATGTTGGAAATAGAAAGATAACTCAAATGAGAAGTGAAACTTGAAGATGTAACTACATTGCTGCAATCTCGTGATAAAACAAATACATGAGGGGTTGCTTCTTATGGAAGAGCAAAGAAAGTTGTTTCTTGAGATGGAATCAACTCCTGGTGAAGAACATGTAAACATTGTTGAAATGATAACAATGAATTTAGAATATGACTTAAACTTAGTTAATAAAGCAGCATTACACTTTCAGATATCTGATTCCAAATTTGAAAGAAGAACCACTATGGGAAAATTGCTATCAAACAACAATGCATGTTAAACAGAAATATTTTGTGTAAAAGAAGGGTTAGTGGATGTGGCACCTGCTGTTGTTTTCTTACTTTTAAGGAAGTGCCACAATCATGCCAACTACTAGCAGCCACTACTCTGATGAGTTAGCAGTCATCAACATTGATGCAAGAAAGACTCTCCACCAGCAAAAAATTTACAACTCACTGAAGGCTCAGATGAGTGTTACCACTTTTTTAGCAATGAAGTGTTTTTAATTAAGGTGTGTACTTTTTTTGAATTTAATACTACTGCAGAATTAATGGACTACAGCACTGTGTAAACATAACTTTTCTGTGCCAGAGAAACCAAAGCAAACAGTGCAACTCACTTTATTTCATGTTTTGCTTTATTGTAGTAGTCTGGAACCAAATCTGCTGCACTGTTCACAATAGCAAAGACATAGAATCAACCCAAATGCCCACCAGTAATAGACTGGATAAAGGAAATATGGTACATATACATTGTGGAATACTATGAAGACATAAACAAGAATGAGATCATGCCCTTTGCAGGGACATGGATGCAACTAGAAGCCATTACCCTCAGCAAAGTAACGCAGAAACAGAAAACCAAATACTACATGTTTTCACTTATAAGTGAGAACTGAACAGTGACAACACATGGACACATGGAAGGGAACAACACACAGTGGGTCCTGTGGGGGTAGTGAAGGGAGGGCCACAGGATAAATGGCTAATGCATTCTGGGCCTAATACCTCGGTGATGGGTTGATAGCTGCAGCAAACCACCATGGCACATATTTACCTGTGTAACAAAACTGTACATCCTGGACATGTATCCTGGAACTTAAAATGAAACAAATACAATGAACAACAACAAAAATAAATTCTTAATAAATGATATCTGAATGAAGAAAGAAAGAAAGAGAGAGAGAGAAAGAAAGAAAGAAAGAAAGAAAGAAAGAAAGAAAGAAAGAGAAAAAAGAAAGGGAGGAAAGAAGAAAGGAAGGGAGGAAGGAAGGAAGGAAGGAAGGAAGGAAGGAAGGAAGGAAGGAAGG
>NW_022322341.1:0-3464 GCF_002776525.5 Piliocolobus tephrosceles | reverse complement strand
ATTGTGTGTGATTGCAGTTACCTGTAGCCACATTTGATGTAACTTATTTATGTTCAGTGTTTTGTCTCAGTGGCTTGATGCTCAGAGCCTTCTTCATCCACCCAGTGTTAAAGTAATATAACCACTGTTTACAGATTCATTATTGATGTGGACTGATTGTTTCCCATTCTGTGACAACTTAAAAAAATACACAATTTATGTAAGGAATTTTATAAAAGTATTAAAAGTTCTAAAAGGAAAATAAGTTTTTTAAATAAAATTTCTGTCTAGAGATGTTATCAAGGTAAATACGTATGTTTTCATCATGCCTTTTGTTCTATTTTTATAGCTCAATGTAAAATGGTCACATTTATTTAGACAATTTTGTTATTATTGTCTATACTTTTTCTCCAACAAAAAATGTGTCATCTTGTAATATTTATAATTTTCTACCTCGTTTTACTTGTATTATAGCTGACTGTAATTGAATAGTGTATTGATAAAATTATTATAATGCTACAGTATGCATCTAGTATGTTTTTAATTATTCCTTCATTTAAGATATTTGATTACTTCCCATGTTTATTTTGTGAATATTTTCATTAAATCTTAAATATATATATATTTTGATTTTTTTCTGGGTATGATTTCATGCAAATATCTTATAAAACCAATGGCTATATGCATTTTTAACACTTGACACATTTGCCAAGTGTCCTTTTCTTTTAAAATATACATAAATTATCTGAGAATCTAATATTTAATTGAATAGAAAGCAACTTGGCTTTACAATTATTTTACATAATAAACCATTAGAAAATGGGTTTCACAACCATTGATTTGCATTCAACGTTTTCTTCAAGTTAATAACAACAGCTAGTATAAGTAATTAACAACAGCTAGTACTAGTAATTATCACTGTTGTACTACTAGTCATCCTTTTTCTTATCCTGCTACACCTCCTGCTTTCTTCCCCCTCCTACTGGCACTGTCGTTTTCCTTTAATGTGAGTGGGTAAGTCTTTCAAGAGTAGGATAGGGTGGCACAGAATTTCCATTAGTCTCACCTCAGCTTTTGTCTTTTTAGAAAATTACCTTATAAAGCCCATACAATTTGCGTTCAACCGAGATATTAAATTTTAACCATGGAATAAAATATCAGTATCATGTTGCTGCTAATAAGGAGGTAGACAAAAATGATCTCTTAAGAGATTACATAATAATGTAATAAAGAATGCTTCCTTTCTACCTATTTCTTAGAACTGTGATACCAATTTAAAATACATGAGGTTCTTATGTTTCTTCATAAAGATTATAATGTTATATGATGACAGAATTCTTTTGTTATTGTAAACTAAGGGCACTATTCGGGTACAAGTGGTAGAAATTATTTGTTATTTATTAAACATGCATTGTTCATTTTTTTCTGTGCTTCTCTATCAGGCAGCTATGATGTTGAGACACAAGATACCCCTGGAAGCTTTACTGAGTTGCTTGTCTTTAGGCAGAAAACACCTGCTCTAATAGGGTATGTTTATGCCAAGATGTAAACTTCTGGAATCTCAATGCAGAATGATTTAAATGCTTGAGTAAAACCAAGGGAACGCTGGGTCTTGCTTCAAATATTATTAGAATAACACATTTATATTGTTAAGGAATTATTTTCTTGTAACTTAGAATACTTTAGAATACTAGTGAAGATCCTTATCACTTATGTTAGGATTTTACAATTTCAGCTTGCTCATCTTACTGTCAGAACTGATATGTCTTCTTTTAATCAAGTCCACAAGCTATCTGTCATATAGAAGACGGGTAGGACTTTGTTAGAGAACGCAATCTTGAAGCACTGAATAATTAGTTTCTATTAAATGAGGAATGGTATCTTAAGTGACTTACATATGTTAAGTAATTAGTAATATTCGTAATAACAATAGCCATAATTGCAAAATTAATAACATTTCTGAATCACTAACTATATGCCAGAGACATTTAAAGTGGTTTATTTGTATTAACTTTTTTCCACACAACACAATATGAAGTCAGTAGTATTACTACAAAAGTAGACATAATTATTTCCATCCACTTTCTAGTCCATTTTCCATCATCTGCTGCCTGAATTCATATACAATTTTCTGAATGCTCGGAACTTTCCAGTCTGGCCCTTCTGCAATTCAATCTATTGAACATCTCGGAATCTTTCTTTAGATATAGTTTTATCACATATTTTCCTTTCTTAACTCTTTTTAGTAGTTCCTAAATGTGCTTAATAAATATTTCAACTCTGAAGGAGTATCTAGCTCTTATCTTGCCTGTCAGCGTCATCTGATTCTTACTCAGTATCTCCCTTGCAAACTAAACTTTGAGTCTAGAGAACTGTCCTGAACACTTTCCCTGTTTTTCTTTTTTTTTTTTTTTCCTTTCCCTCAATTCTTTCACTTATTCCTGCATATTGTTCAGCTCTCATCTAAATGATTAATATCTGTGACTCCAGGATACTCTGTATTATCTACACTGGATGCTTCCTTAGCATTGGTTTTTCCCTGGAGATAATAGTTTTTACACAGTTTTTATTACTCACATATATTCTATCTTTCAAAGTAGAATGTAATTTGTGTTGGGACAGAAACTGTGTACAACACACTTGCCTGTGGTGTGCGCTAATCTCTTTATAAATATTCTTTGAATGAATGGCCAGTATCTTCTTATATGTTGCATAATCAAAGCTTAACTTTAACAACCCTATTTTCAAATTCTCCTTAGTATTCCTCTCTATCTGTAAATGTGATGAAATTCACAAACTTTTGATGGTATCAACATGTATGTGAGTTTTTAATTGGTATGTGCTTTACCTTCCCATTACCCATGTTTCTTCCAGTGTAAGTCAAACACTCCGAATGAATATAGAACCACTCGCACTGAAAATTCAAAGCAGACAAACAAACAATAATAGTTTACCTTAGGTAGGGGTTTGGCAGGTTTGCAGTGGAGTCCTCCAACGAACTCAACATTTGGTAAGAGTGGATGAGGAAATTGAAAATCCCAGTAGTTTCGAATAAGCCATATTTCAGCTTTTGCCATTGTCTCAAATACTGTAGTGGGTCTTCCTGATGGGAAAAAAAGAAAAGAAAAGGTAGAAGGCACAAGATAATTAGGTCATTTTCTGAAAGAAGTTAGAATAATGTAGGCAAAAATGTAGGTGAAATGTTTGTGCTTTGAAATATATATACGTACATTCATACATAGGCATAATTTAATTTGTATGTATTATATATTTTGCTATTGTGTATTTACAAGAAAGACAAAGTGGTGAGAGAATCATGAGGGTAAACTACATCCCATATGTCACATCGGTATATTCACAATCATAAACAAGCCATGGAGAATTAATCTCCATGTCTTTATTTTTCAAAGCTTCATAGTAGCAGATATATATAGTGAGATATATATATATAGATATATATATATATAGATATATATATATATAGA
>NW_022322340.1:0-4008 GCF_002776525.5 Piliocolobus tephrosceles | reverse complement strand
CCTTCCTTCCTTCCTTCCTTCCTTCCTTCCTTCCTTCCTTCCTTCCTCCCTTCCTTTCTTCTTTCCTCCCTTTCTTTTTTCTCTTTCTTTCTTTCTTTCTTTCTTTCTTTCTTTCTTTCTTTCTCTCTCTCTCTTTCTTTCTTTCTTCATTCAGATATCATTTATTAAGAATTTATTTTTGTTGTTGTTCATTGTATTTGTTTCATTTTAAGTTCCAGGATACATGTCCAGGATGTACAGTTTTGTTACACAGGTAAATATGTGCCATGGTGGTTTGCTGCAGCTATCAACCCATCACCGAGGTATTAGGCCCAGAATGCATTAGCCATTTATCCTGTGGCCCTCCCTTCACTACCCCCACAGGACCCACTGTGTGTTGTTCCCTTCCATGTGTCCATGTGTTGTCACTGTTCAGTTCTCACTTATAAGTGAAAACATGTAGTATTTGGTTTTCTGTTTCTGCGTTACTTTGCTGAGGGTAATGGCTTCTAGTTGCATCCATGTCCCTGCAAAGGGCATGATCTCATTCTTGTTTATGTCTTCATAGTATTCCACAATGTATATGTACCATATTTCCTTTATCCAGTCTATTACTGGTGGGCATTTGGGTTGATTCTATGTCTTTGCTATTGTGAACAGTGCAGCAGATTTGGTTCCAGACTACTACAATAAAGCAAAACATGAAATAAAGTGAGTTGCACTGTTTGCTTTGGTTTCTCTGGCACAGAAAAGTTATGTTTACACAGTGCTGTAGTCCATTAATTCTGCAGTAGTATTAAATTCAAAAAAAGTACACACCTTAATTAAAAACACTTCATTGCTAAAAAAGTGGTAACACTCATCTGAGCCTTCAGTGAGTTGTAAATTTTTTGCTGGTGGAGAGTCTTTCTTGCATCAATGTTGATGACTGCTAACTCATCAGAGTAGTGGCTGCTAGTAGTTGGCATGATTGTGGCACTTCCTTAAAAGTAAGAAAACAACAGCAGGTGCCACATCCACTAACCCTTCTTTTACACAAAATATTTCTGTTTAACATGCATTGTTGTTTGATAGCAATTTTCCCATAGTGGTTCTTCTTTCAAATTTGGAATCAGATATCTGAAAGTGTAATGCTGCTTTATTAACTAAGTTTAAGTCATATTCTAAATTCATTGTTATCATTTCAACAATGTTTACATGTTCTTCACCAGGAGTTGATTCCATCTCAAGAAACAACTTTCTTTGCTCTTCCATAAGAAGCAACCCCTCATGTATTTGTTTTATCACGAGATTGCAGCAATGTAGTTACATCTTCAAGTTTCACTTCTCATTTGAGTTATCTTTCTATTTCCAACATATTTGCCATGATTTCCTCCACTGGATTCCTTGTTATAGAGCCAACAGTTTCATATGCCCACTTTGCAATATTAGACCAATTACAATGAGACATTATATTTTGCAGCAAATAAAAAGTTTAATAATTGCAGGGCACTGAGCAGGGAGATAGGTGGAGAATCTGAAACTTACCTCCCTAAGGAGTTCTGGTCTGAATTTTTTAAGGGGATAATGGAGAGTGATGGACTGAAAAATTGGGGTCACAGATTAGTCAGGATAATGGAGGTAAAATCATCAGGAATTAGAAACTGCATTATCTGGTGAGTCAACTTGCTTGAGATCAGCTGGCATCAGTGAAGTCTTTCAGATTAGCTGACATCAGTGAGGTCCTTCAGACCAGCTGAGTCAGTAGTTTCATCAGAATGCTGGACCTGGAGGTGAATATACTATGAAACATTAAATTTTGCACATTAGTTGATAATTCGTATGGTATCTGAATTATATTTCAACAAATTTACAGAAGTTTTTGAACAATGTTTAGCTATTTTATCTTTAGTTCTGTGTCAAAGACACTGCAGGAACGTGAGCCTTTCACTGCTACTCTTCTGGACACTCTTCTAAAATATATTACATGAGTCAGGTGATGTGTCTCTCCAAGATCACTGATATTAGCTGAATTATAGCACTTAAAAATATGAAAAGGCAAATAAACCCACTTGTGTAAACAGGTCTTCCACCTTTTATTTGTGTCCTTGTTATGCACATGCTCAGATTGTTAATGTATTTACTTTGAAGTACAAAAGTTACATTTTAACTTCTTGAGTGATTTATACTTGGATGTCCCCATGAGAAATGACAGAAAGGAGCGGTAACTGGAAAACAAGCATTGCATTGCATCAGGATGTCTATGAAATGGACTTCAGCTCTTCTGCTGATACAGCTGAGCTGTTACTTGAGCTCTGGGAGTTGTGGAAAGGTGCTGGTGTGGCCCACAGAATTCAGCCATTGGATGAATATAAAGACAATCCTGGATGAGCTTGTCCAGAGAGGTCATGAGGTGACTGTATTGGCATATTCACCTTCCATTCTTCCTGATCCCAACAACCCATCTGCTCTTAAATTTGAAATTTGTCCTACATCCTTAACTGAAACAGAGTTTGAGAATGGCATCACACAACTGATTAAGAGATGGTCAGACGTTCCAAAAGACACATTTTGGCCACATTTTTTACAAATACAAGAAATGATGTGGACATATACTGACCTGATTAGAAAATTCTGTAAAGATGTGGTTTCAAATAAGAAACTTATAAAAAAACTGCAGGAGGCAAGATTTGATGTTGTTCTTGCAGATCCTGTTTCCCCCTGTGGTGAGCTGCTGGCTGAGCTACTTAAAATACCCTTTATGTACAGCCTCCGCATCTCTCCTGGCTACGCAATTGAAAAGCATGGTGGAGGATTTCTCTTCCCTCCTTCCTATGTACCTGTTGCTTTGACAGAATTAAGAGACCAAATGACTTTCATGGAGAGAGTACAAAATATGATCTATATGGTTTATTTTGACTTTTGGTTCCAAGTATGGGATGTAAAGAACTGGAATCAGTTTTACAGTGAAGTTCTAGGTAAGTAAATTTTTCATTTGGTGGAGTGGAGATCTAACTTTCTTGTACCTTTGAAGCTGTTGAAGCTGAGCTAGTATAAAGCCATAAAGTCAGGGTAGTTGGGATTTTTGTAAGTGAATTTATCAAATGAAAGAAAAAGATTATCAAACTCGCAAACACTATAGAAAAGGTAAATCATAGGATCAGTTAAAACCCTGTGGCCATCAACCATACAGATCACTCCAGGAAGTCATAAATCTGTAAATTAGTGCACCTTAGATTTCTTTAAACAATCACACTTCTGTTTTATTATACTTTTTTAATCTAAAAATGTCAGACTCATCAAGAAACATCTTGCTGAATGCATACTGGTAGATTGAGTAGTTACACATTTTTCTAGAACTTTGTAGAAATTGTTTTTTTCTTGTATACCTCAGTCTCCTTATTTAGTAATTGCAATATGTACCCATATTACCAGGAGGTTTCCTCCACAGTTGAGAGAAATGATGTCTCCATTTCAGAATGAAAAACCAATACATATAATTTGAATTTTCCAATGTTTCTATCCTCCTTCACTTTAGGATTGGAAACCATTCATTTT
Source organism: Piliocolobus tephrosceles (assembly GCF_002776525.5). Lineage (NCBI taxonomy): Eukaryota > Metazoa > Chordata > Mammalia > Primates > Cercopithecidae > Piliocolobus > Piliocolobus tephrosceles. The sequence goes on along the minus strand of NW_022322340.1, from coordinate 492 downwards.
AAGGCCAATCATCTTGTCGAAGTGTGAACATTAAGATATAACTGTACAGTTTTTTGAAACTATGCATGTTTATTTAAAATATGAGCCAAATTAAGGTTGAACACAAATTTCTATTTTGATAATTTCTCAAAATTTTCTAGCTGTAATTTGCAAATATATTTACTTACAAACTAATATTATTAAGATCTTAGCATGAATCAAAAGCAGTAGTAGGTACAAGGATTTCAACTATAATTTCAAAATAATCAACAGTTCACTGGAAGATCCAAAGATAAAAGGACTAGATTAATGAATTATGGGAATTAGACTTTTTTTAGAAAATTATTTTTATGGTACAGTAGAATTCATTGATAATGGAGCTCCAAAAATGGCATATATGTGTGTGTGTGTGTGTGTGTGTGTGTGTGTGTATGTGTGTGTGTGTATCTATATCTCTATATATATCTATATATATATCTATATATATATATATCTATATATATATATATCTAT
>NW_022322339.1:0-3464 GCF_002776525.5 Piliocolobus tephrosceles | reverse complement strand
TCTATATATATATATATCTATATATATATATATCTATATATATATATCTCACTATATATATCTGCTACTATGAAGCTTTGAAAAATAAAGACATGGAGATTAATTCTCCATGGCTTGTTTATGATTGTGAATATACCGATGTGACATATGGGATGTAGTTTACCCTCATGATTCTCTCACCACTTTGTCTTTCTTGTAAATACACAATAGCAAAATATATAATACATACAAATTAAATTATGCCTATGTATGAATGTACGTATATATATTTCAAAGCACAAACATTTCACCTACATTTTTGCCTACATTATTCTAACTTCTTTCAGAAAATGACCTAATTATCTTGTGCCTTCTACCTTTTCTTTTCTTTTTTTCCCATCAGGAAGACCCACTACAGTATTTGAGACAATGGCAAAAGCTGAAATATGGCTTATTCGAAACTACTGGGATTTTCAATTTCCTCATCCACTCTTACCAAATGTTGAGTTCGTTGGAGGACTCCACTGCAAACCTGCCAAACCCCTACCTAAGGTAAACTATTATTGTTTGTTTGTCTGCTTTGAATTTTCAGTGCGAGTGGTTCTATATTCATTCGGAGTGTTTGACTTACACTGGAAGAAACATGGGTAATGGGAAGGTAAAGCACATACCAATTAAAAACTCACATACATGTTGATACCATCAAAAGTTTGTGAATTTCATCACATTTACAGATAGAGAGGAATACTAAGGAGAATTTGAAAATAGGGTTGTTAAAGTTAAGCTTTGATTATGCAACATATAAGAAGATACTGGCCATTCATTCAAAGAATATTTATAAAGAGATTAGCGCACACCACAGGCAAGTGTGTTGTACACAGTTTCTGTCCCAACACAAATTACATTCTACTTTGAAAGATAGAATATATGTGAGTAATAAAAACTGTGTAAAAACTATTATCTCCAGGGAAAAACCAATGCTAAGGAAGCATCCAGTGTAGATAATACAGAGTATCCTGGAGTCACAGATATTAATCATTTAGATGAGAGCTGAACAATATGCAGGAATAAGTGAAAGAATTGAGGGAAAGGAAAAAAAAAAAAAAAGAAAAACAGGGAAAGTGTTCAGGACAGTTCTCTAGACTCAAAGTTTAGTTTGCAAGGGAGATACTGAGTAAGAATCAGATGACGCTGACAGGCAAGATAAGAGCTAGATACTCCTTCAGAGTTGAAATATTTATTAAGCACATTTAGGAACTACTAAAAAGAGTTAAGAAAGGAAAATATGTGATAAAACTATATCTAAAGAAAGATTCCGAGATGTTCAATAGATTGAATTGCAGAAGGGCCAGACTGGAAAGTTCCGAGCATTCAGAAAATTGTATATGAATTCAGGCAGCAGATGATGGAAAATGGACTAGAAAGTGGATGGAAATAATTATGTCTACTTTTGTAGTAATACTACTGACTTCATATTGTGTTGTGTGGAAAAAAGTTAATACAAATAAACCACTTTAAATGTCTCTGGCATATAGTTAGTGATTCAGAAATGTTATTAATTTTGCAATTATGGCTATTGTTATTACGAATATTACTAATTACTTAACATATGTAAGTCACTTAAGATACCATTCCTCATTTAATAGAAACTAATTATTCAGTGCTTCAAGATTGCGTTCTCTAACAAAGTCCTACCCGTCTTCTATATGACAGATAGCTTGTGGACTTGATTAAAAGAAGACATATCAGTTCTGACAGTAAGATGAGCAAGCTGAAATTGTAAAATCCTAACATAAGTGATAAGGATCTTCACTAGTATTCTAAAGTATTCTAAGTTACAAGAAAATAATTCCTTAACAATATAAATGTGTTATTCTAATAATATTTGAAGCAAGACCCAGCGTTCCCTTGGTTTTACTCAAGCATTTAAATCATTCTGCATTGAGATTCCAGAAGTTTACATCTTGGCATAAACATACCCTATTAGAGCAGGTGTTTTCTGCCTAAAGACAAGCAACTCAGTAAAGCTTCCAGGGGTATCTTGTGTCTCAACATCATAGCTGCCTGATAGAGAAGCACAGAAAAAAATGAACAATGCATGTTTAATAAATAACAAATAATTTCTACCACTTGTACCCGAATAGTGCCCTTAGTTTACAATAACAAAAGAATTCTGTCATCATATAACATTATAATCTTTATGAAGAAACATAAGAACCTCATGTATTTTAAATTGGTATCACAGTTCTAAGAAATAGGTAGAAAGGAAGCATTCTTTATTACATTATTATGTAATCTCTTAAGAGATCATTTTTGTCTACCTCCTTATTAGCAGCAACATGATACTGATATTTTATTCCATGGTTAAAATTTAATATCTCGGTTGAACGCAAATTGTATGGGCTTTATAAGGTAATTTTCTAAAAAGACAAAAGCTGAGGTGAGACTAATGGAAATTCTGTGCCACCCTATCCTACTCTTGAAAGACTTACCCACTCACATTAAAGGAAAACGACAGTGCCAGTAGGAGGGGGAAGAAAGCAGGAGGTGTAGCAGGATAAGAAAAAGGATGACTAGTAGTACAACAGTGATAATTACTAGTACTAGCTGTTGTTAATTACTTATACTAGCTGTTGTTATTAACTTGAAGAAAACGTTGAATGCAAATCAATGGTTGTGAAACCCATTTTCTAATGGTTTATTATGTAAAATAATTGTAAAGCCAAGTTGCTTTCTATTCAATTAAATATTAGATTCTCAGATAATTTATGTATATTTTAAAAGAAAAGGACACTTGGCAAATGTGTCAAGTGTTAAAAATGCATATAGCCATTGGTTTTATAAGATATTTGCATGAAATCATACCCAGAAAAAAATCAAAATATATATATATTTAAGATTTAATGAAAATATTCACAAAATAAACATGGGAAGTAATCAAATATCTTAAATGAAGGAATAATTAAAAACATACTAGATGCATACTGTAGCATTATAATAATTTTATCAATACACTATTCAATTACAGTCAGCTATAATACAAGTAAAACGAGGTAGAAAATTATAAATATTACAAGATGACACATTTTTTGTTGGAGAAAAAGTATAGACAATAATAACAAAATTGTCTAAATAAATGTGACCATTTTACATTGAGCTATAAAAATAGAACAAAAGGCATGATGAAAACATACGTATTTACCTTGATAACATCTCTAGACAGAAATTTTATTTAAAAAACTTATTTTCCTTTTAGAACTTTTAATACTTTTATAAAATTCCTTACATAAATTGTGTATTTTTTTAAGTTGTCACAGAATGGGAAACAATCAGTCCACATCAATAATGAATCTGTAAACAGTGGTTATATTACTTTAACACTGGGTGGATGAAGAAGGCTCTGAGCATCAAGCCACTGAGACAAAACACTGAACATAAATAAGTTACATCAAATGTGGCTACAGGTAACTGCAATCACACACAAT
>NW_022322338.1:838-35846 GCF_002776525.5 Piliocolobus tephrosceles | reverse complement strand
TTCTTCTTCTTCTTCTTCTTCTTCTTCTTCTTCTTCTTCTTCTTCTTTTTCTTCTTCTTCCTTCTTCTTCCTCCTCTTTCTTCTTCTTTCTTCTTCTTTCCTCCTCCTCCTCCTCCTCCTCCTCCTCCTTCTTCTTCTTCTTCTTCTTCTTCCTTCTTTCTTTCTTCTTTTTTTTGCTTCTTATTATTAAGTTATCACAGCTATATAAATATTTTAGTGTTTAACTCCTTATCAGATACATATCTTGACAGTATGTCTCTTGTTTCATAGATTGCCTTTATACACTGTTGATTGTTGTCTTTGCTGTTATATTATTATTTTTTTGTTTCATACAATTCCACCTGTTTGTATTTGCTTTGTTGTTTGTGCTTTTCAGTTCATATTAAAAAAAAAATAGTGCAGACCAATATTATGAAGCTTTTTCTTTATATTTGCTTCTGTGAATCTATGGTTTCAAATCCTATGTTTAAGATATCAAAAATGAGGAGAATTTTTAGTGTAGTGAATAGCAAGGATAAAATTTTATTTTTCTGTTTGTGGATATCCAGTGTTCATAGTACCATTTATTTAAGAGACTGATTTTTCTTCATTGAATGTACTTGGCACTGTTGCTGAAGATCAGTTGACTGTATATTTGTGACCTTATTTTGGGGCTCTCTATTCTGTGACATAGGTCTATATATCTGTCTTCATTTGAACAGCTGATATATTAATTATTGTAGCTTTTAATATATTTTGATATAAGAAAATGTGATGCCTCCAGCTTTGTTAGACTTTCTCCTCAACATTGTTTTGGCTGCTTTATGAGTCTTTAATGAACATTCATGGCTCATTATGAATTTAAAAATAACGTCTACTTTTATAAAAAGTGGGTCTTTTAATTGGAATTATATTGAATCCATAAATTGCTTTAGATGGCATGAATGTTTAAACAATATTGTTTTCAGTCAAATTATCTTTCCAAAATTGCATTCATCAATGTTTTGTAGTTTTTGATAACAACACTCTCACGTACTTGTTTATTTCTATGTATTTGTTTCTCTATAGGTTTTTTTCTTAATTTCATTTTCTAATTGTTTTTTGTTAGCATAGAGAAAGATAACTGGTTTTTGTATGTTGATTTTGTATTCTGTAAATTTACTGAATTATTAGTTTTAAGAATATTTTGGGGAGTACTTAGGGTTTTTCACATACAATATCATATTATCATCAAACAGAGGTGATTTTCCTTTCTGTGTTATATACTTTTATTTATTTTTATTGTCTAATGGTTTCAGTTGGTACTCCAGTACTATGTGGAATAGAAGTAGCAAGAGTGGGGTCCTTGCCTTTTCCTGATATTAGATAAGAACATTCCAGTTTGTTTTTGTTGTTGTTGTTTACCCTTGAATATGATAAGATATGCACTTTTCATAAATGGTCTTTTTTTTTTTTTTTTTTTTTGAGATGAGTCTCATTCTGTCTTCTAGGCTGGTGTGCAGTGGTGACATGAACTAGGTAGGCTCACTGCACTCTCTGCCTCCCAGGTTCAAGTAATTCTCCTGCCCTACCCCCCCCCCACCCCCACCCCACCGAGTACCTGGGATTACAAGTGCATGCCACCACGCTGGCGAATTTTTGTGTTTTACTAGAGACAGGGTTTCACCATGTTGGCCAGGCTGTTCTTGAACTCCTGAACTCAGGTGATCCACCTGCCTAGGCCTCCTAAAGTCCTGGGATTACAGGCATGAGCCACTACACTCAGCCTGTTCTTTCTTATTTTAAGGTAATTTCCTTCTATTTCTATTTTGTTGAGAGACTTCTTTCTTTTTTATTCATAAACCATTGTTCAATTATGTCAAGTGCTCTATCTGCATCTACCGAGATGTTTGTGTGATCTTCATTCATCATTCTGTTGATGTGTTTCACATTTGTTGATTTTTGTATGTTCAACAATCCTTCATTCTAGGGATAAGTTTCCTTTAGTCATGATGAATGAATCTCTTAATATGCTGAGGAATTAAGTTTCCCAATTTTCTATTGAGGAATTTTTTATCTATGTTTATTAACAATATTGGACAGATTTTTGCTTCTTCTTCTTCTCCTTATTCTTCTCTTTCTGTAGTTTGTTTGTCTGTGTTTATTATCAGTATAATGCTGCACTTATAAAACTATTTTGAAAGTATCTTTTTCTTTTCTGATTTTTGGAAAAGATCATATAGAAAAGGCAATAATTATTTTTCAAGTGTTTGGTAGTGAAGCCATCTGGTGCTGGCTTTTCTTTGTTGGGAAGTTTGATTACTAATTCAACCTCCTTATTCATTATTATTAGATTCTGAAAATATATTTATTCATGACTCACTCTTAGTAGACTCTATGATCTTATGAGTTTATCAATTTCTTCTAAGTTGTCCAATTTGTTGGTTAAAATTTTTCATAGTAGGCTCTTATAATCTTTTCTATTCTGAGGCACTAGTTGCAATGCCACTTTCATTTTTTAAATTTTATTTGATTATTCTGTTTTTCCTTTTAGTCTAGCTATTTGATAGTTTTGTTTATCTTTTTTTAAAAAAATTCGTATCATAGATTTGTTGATTTATTTTCCATTTATCCATTCTTAATTACATGTATTTCAGCTCAAATATATTTCTTTTTTTCTGCTAACATTGGGCTTAGTTTGTTCTCCCTTAGCAATTTTATCTGTAATGTCAGCCTGATAATTTGGATATGTTTTAATATAGTTGTGATTACTATAAACTTCCCTCTTGGGGTGCTTTTGCTGCACCCCATAAATTTTGGTAGGTTGTGTTTCTATTTTCACTTGTCTCAAATTTTTTATCTAATTTTCTTTTTCACTTGCTATTTTATGTATTGCTTTTTCTACAGTGTGTTGTGTATTTTTTATATAAGTTTTACTATTCTACTTTTGTTTCTACCATTGATTTTGAGTTTTATTCCAGATGGCTGGAAAACATAGCTGATATTATTTCAATCTTAAATTCATTAAGATTTGTTTTGTGACTTAACGTGTATATACCCAACAAAGAAATTGCTGGCTCAAATGACCTTTCTACCTCGAGGTCTTTGAGGAAGTGCCACACTGTCTTCCACAATGGTTGAAGTAATTTACTCTCCAACCAACAGTGTAAAACCATTTCTTTATGTCTGCAGCTTCACCAGCATCTGTTTATTTATTTATTTATTTTTATTTTTTTGAATTTTAAATAATAGCCATTTGGACTGGTATGAAATGATGTCTCATTGTGGTTTTAATTTGTATTTCATTAATGATCAGCAAAGTTGATCTTTTTTCATGTTTGTTGGCCATATATATGTTTTCTTTTGAAAATGTCTGTTCATGTTCTTTGCCCACTTCTTACTGGGGTCGTTTGTTTTTTTTCTTGTAAATTTGTTTAAGTTCCTTGTAGAATCTGGATATTATACCTCTGTCAGGTAGATAGATTGCAAAAACTTTCTCCCATTCTGTAGGTCATGTGTTCGCTCCGATGGTAGTTTCTTTGACTGTGCAAAAGCTATTTAGTTTAATTAGATACTATTTGCCAATTATTGCTTTTGTTGTAATTGCTTTGGGTGTTTTCATCATAAACTCTTTGCGTGTGCCTATGTTTTGAGTGGCATTCCCTAGATTTTTTTTCTAGTTCTTTTGCAGTTTTGAGTTTTATATTTAAATTTTTAAACCATCATGAGTTGATTTTTGTAAATGATGTAAAGAAGGTATCCAGTTTTCTGCATATGGCTAGCCAGCACTCCCCACACCATTTATTAAAGATGAAGTCCTTTCTTTATTATTTTATTTTATGAAGTTTGTTGAAGATCAGTTGGTTGTAGGTGTGCACTCTTATTTCTGAGTTCTCTATTCTGTTCTATTGATTTATGTGTCTGTTCTTGTACAGTACAATGCTGTCTTGGTTATTGTAGCCTTGTAGTATAGTTTGAAGTCGGGTAGTGTGATGCCTCCAGCCTTGCTCTTTTTGCTTAAGATTGCCTTGGTCTTTTTTTTTCTTTTCATAAAAATTTTAAAATAGATTTTTTTTTTCTAGTTCTGTATACAGTGTAAATGATAGTTTAGCACAAATAGCATTGAATCTCTGAATTACTTTGGGCAATATGGCCATTTTCAAAATACTGATTCTTCCTATTCATGAACATGAAATGTTTTTCTATTTGTTTGTGTCCTCTCTGATTTATTTGAAGCACTGGTTTGTAGTTCTCCTTGAAGCATCCCTTCTCTCTACTAGTTAACTATATTGCTAGGTATTTTATTCTTTTTTGTGGCAATTGTGAATGGGAGTTCATTAATAATTTGGCTCTCTGCTTCCCTGCTGTTGATGTATAAGAATGCCAGCGATTTTTGCACACTGATTTTATATCCTGAGACGTTGCTGAATTTACTTATCACCTTAACAAACTTTGGGGCTGAGATGATGAGGTTTTATAGATATAAGATTATGTCACGTGTAAATATATGACTTCCTCTCTCGTTATTGGAATACTTTTTACTTCTATCTATTCCCTGATTGTCGTGGCCAGAACTTCCAATACTATGTTGTATAGGAGTGGTGAGAGAGGGTATCTTTGTCTTGCACAGATTTTCAAGGGGTTTTCAATGCTTCCAGTTTTTTGCCCATTCAATATGATGTTGGCTGTGGGTTTGTCACATATGTCTCTTGTTATTTTGAGATAGGTTCCCTCAATACTTGCTTTATTGAAAGTTTTTAACAAGAATAAGTGTTGAAATTTAGTAAAGGTCTTTTCTGGATTTGTTGAGATAATCATGTGTTTTTGTCTTAATTTCCATTTATGTGATAAATCACATGTATTGATTTGCATATGTTGACCCAATCTTACAGACACATCTCACAAGCAAAGACACGTATAGACTTAAAATAAAGGGATGGAAGAAAATCTAGAAATAAATGGAACACAGAAACAAAGCAAGGGTTGCAATCCTAGTTAAAACCAACAAAGATCTTAAAGGAAAAAGAAAGGCATTACATAATGGGGAAGAGTTCATTTCAACAAGAAGATCTATCTATCCTAAATACATATGTATCCAACACAGGAGCACCCAGATTAATAAAGCAAGGGTTTAGAGACCTACAGAGAATCTTAGATTCCCACACAATAATAGTAGGACACTCTAACACCCTACTGACAGTATTTGCAGATCACTGAGACAGAAAACTAACAAAGGTATTAAGGGCCTTAGCTTTGAATCAAGTGAACCTGATAGATATCTGCTGAACTCTTTACCCAAATTTAACAGAATGTACATTCTTATCACCACATGGAACTTTCTCTAAAATTGATGGTGAATCGAAAGTAAAACAATCCTCAGCAAACACAAAAAAACTAAATTCGTAACAGTCTCTTAGATCACATCACACACAAATTAGAACTGAAGATTAAGAAATTCACTAAAAACCACAGCAACATATGGAAACGGAACAGCCTGCTCCTGAATGACTTTTTGGTAAACAATAAAATTATGGCAGAAATTAATAAGTTCTTTATTGAGAACAAAGGGACGATGCACTAGAATCTCTGGGACACAGCTAAAGCAGTGTTAAGAGTGAAATTTATAGCACTAAATGCCCACATCAGAAAGCTAGAAAAATCTTTTTTTTTTTTTTTTGAGATGGAGTCTTGCTCTGTCGCCCAGACTGGAGTGCAGTGGTTGGATCTCAGCTCACTGCAAGCTCCGCCTCCAGGGTTTCGCCATTCTCCTGCCTCAGCCTCCCGAGTAGCTGGGACTACAGGCACCCACCACCTCGCCCGGGTAGTTTTTTGTATTTTTTAGTAGAGACGGGGTTTCACTGGGTTAGCCAGGATGGTCTCGATCTCCTGACCTCATGATCCGCCTGTCTCGGCCTCCCAAAGTGCTGGGATTACAGGCTTGAGCCACCGCGCCCGGCCAAAAAAAATCTTAAGTTAATAACCTAACATCTCAACTAAAAGAACTAGAGAACCAAAAGCAAACAAACCCCAAAGCTAGCAAAAGACAAGAAATAACCAAGATTAGAACTGAACTGAAGGAGATACAGACCTGAAAAAACATGTCAAAATTCAATGAATCCAGGGGCTCATTTTTTGAAAAAGTTAATAAAATAGGTACACCACTAGCTAGACTAATAAAGAAGAAAACAGAAAAGAATAAAAAAATAAAAGCAAAGGAACCAAACAAAGAAACCATTATTATTAAAGGAGTTAATTTAAAACATGGGGTACAAGTTCATTATGTGCAGATTTGTTACATAGGTAAACATGTAACATGATGGTTTGCTGCACAGATCAACCCATCTCCTAGGTATTAAGCCCAGCATTCATTAGCTATTATTTTCTGATGCTCTCCCCTTCGCATGTTTCTCCTTCAAGTCCCAGTGTGTGTTGTTCTTCACCATATGTATGTGTCTTCTCATCGTTCAGCTCCCATTTATGAGTGAGAACATGTGGTATTTGGTTTTCTGTTCCAACATTAGTTTCTTGAGGGTAACGGCTTCCAGTTCATCCATATCCCTGAAAATGACATGATCTTGTTTCTGTTTATGGCTGCACAGTGTTCCATGGTGTATATGTACTACATTTTCTTTATGCAGTCTATCATTGATGAACATCCATGTTTGCCATATTAATAGTGTTACAGTGAACATACATGTGCATGTATCTTTGTAATAAAATCATATGCATTCCTTTGGGTATATACCCAGTAATGGGAATACTGAGTCAAGTGATATTTCTGATTCTGGGTCTTTGAGGAATTGCCTCTCTGTATTCCACAAGAGTTGAATTAATTTACATTCCCACCAGCAGTGTAAAAGTGTTCCTTTTTCTCTGCACCCTTGCCAGCAACTGTTGTTTTTTGACTTTTTAATAATTGTCATTCTGACTGGTGTGAGATGGTGTCTGATTGTGATTTTGATTTGCATTTCTCTAATGATCAGTGATATGGACATTTCATTGCTATTTATTTATTTATTTATTTAAGACAGGGCCGTGCTCTGTCGCCCAGGCTGGAGTGCAGTGGCATGATCTCGACTCACTGCAACCTCCACCTCTTAGGTTCAGGGGATTCTCATGTCTCAGTCTCCCTGAGTAGCTGGGAGTACAGGCGTCTGCCACCATGCTCAGCTACTTTTTGTATTTTTAGTAGAGATGGGGTTTCGCCATGTTGGCCAGGCTGGTTTCGAACTCCTGACCTCAGGTAATCTGCCCACCTTGGGCTTCCAAGGTTTTTTTTTTTCTTTTTTTTCTTTTTTTCATATTTTTGTTGGCTGCATGTATGTCTTCTTTAGAGAAATACCTGTTCATGCCCTTTGCCCAATTTCCTATGGAGTTTTTTTTTTCTTGAAAATTGCTTTAAATTCCTTGTAGGTTATGACTCTCAGACCTTTGTCAGATGGATAGATTTCAAAAATTTTCTTCCATTCTATATTTGATCTATTTGGAAAACCAAAATCAATTTTAGTTGAAATGGAAAATAATTATAAAGAGGAAAATTGTGTATATCAGTGAAGTAAATATTCTACTATATTTTGCTCCTCTAGAACCAAAGTCTTTTAGAGTTTTCTAATATTTTCTCGAGTTTTTGTTTAGTACTCCCCCTAAGAAATACAAAGCATCCTGGGAAATATTTCAATACAGCCAGCAATAATAAAACTATCAAAAAAGGATTTTCTGAAGATTCTTTCAAAATTTATGACAGATAGAAGAATGCTGACCATCTTATTTTAATTGAAATGGAATAAAATTGAGAATAACATTATACTCACCTAAGTAAGAAGAGCTACAACATTTTCTAAAATAAAATCTTACCATACTAAACATATATGCGATATGCTAAATATGACAATTTTTATTCTATTTTGTGATACATTAAAAATAGTTTCTTAATTCTTTCCTGTAAAGCTGTTCCAAAATCTGAAAGTTATAATCTTGCAGCCACAAATTGAAAAAGATGGACGGCATTGTATTTTGTACTCTTTCCAGAAAGATCTTTATGTCTTTTAGTCCTGTCATGAGAAGAGATACAAAGGAAGGTGGAGGTGGAAGTTTCCCAGAGATTCACTCAATATTGCCACCTATAGAAGCTCTAAGTTGGCGCACAAAAGGAACTGCAAGCAACACAGCAATCAGCTCCCCACAGGGAATGGCAGAGTCTATAAGCATTACAGTTTAGTTGGGTTTTTGTCATGTTTTCACGAGTGTCTGATTGTAGACAAAACTCTCACACAGAGTTTTAAAAATTTCTCTAGATTCAAAAAGTTATTCATTTCTTTTGCTGACTGGCGGGAGGTCAAACTTGACAAGACATTTGGAACTAGTTTCAGAAATTCATTAGGTACATTCTCAAAAGTCACTTTATCATGTGGCACTTGAACAACCTCAAGGTTCAATGCAGAAGGCTTCCTGTAGACAATGAAAAAGCCTGTGTGTGAGAGTCAACACTGTTACCTGGTGGCCCCTCTCTATGAATTCCTCCAAAATATTCTTGACCTTAAGCCAATGGCTCATGTTACAGTGCTGCCCCAGTACCTTCCACAGTCAACACAGCAGAGCTGAGGCAGCAGAATTAAGAAAACCCACTTGTCAGACACCATGATGGCAGCAGCTCCCTCACACACTACTCTGCAGGGTTTGAGTGTTTCCTGAGCAGAGTTAAAATGATAATTCAGACACACAAGTAAAAAGTTAATTTTTAAATATTAAAGATTATTAGCTCTTTGTAAGTCAAATATTTATGGAGAAAATAAAACAGATATACAATATGTCAGGGAAAAGTTTATGCAACTGTCTAGAACTTGGAAATAAAATACTTAAAATAGAGATAATTTTATTATCTAGATTGGTGTAAAGAAAAATTAAACAATAACTTTTAGATTTGATGTTTTACACACTAAAACATACACACATAACCCAATTTACATCCATTGCACAATAAGTCCAAGGTTCCAGATGGTTTAGGGGAATACAATTTCACATTACTTGCTCACATTAACCACCCAATGGTTTAATAATAAAAATACATTTCAAAACCTATAAGAACCATTTTGATAAACTATATATATTTAGTACAGGGTGTTCAGAATTCCAGAGGAAAAATACAGTAAGTTTCACATGGAACAACTAAGAAAAGCCTTAGTAATGTTGTTGGCTTATGAAGTGAGATGAAAGGTTTGGTAGGATTTATACAATGTAGCCAAAGAGGGATTTCATAATAATTAGAAGAAATATAAAAGAAGTAGACAAGATATTTGGAAATCTTTCCAATGGGTATGGATCATAGAGAAAATTGAAAGCAGAAAGGTAAAGAAAAAAGCTAACTTGAAATAGGAGAATGTAGTCTTAGATAACAAACTACAGATTTGATTTCTACTGTATAGGTTAAAAAAAAATACTCAAATTTTAAAGGACGATCATAAGCTCAAGCTTTTAGCAAGCAATTCTAACAGATAAACATGAATTTTCATATAAAGACAAAATTTATAAACGACAAAAAGATTAAAAATGTATGTTACTAATCTAAGTATGTCATCCAAATAGCCTGATCAAATATGAACTGGTTATACTAAATGTGAGAAGCTGATTGGATTTGTTATTATTTATTATATCTGACATCAGAAAAAATAGAAGAAAAAACACACATGTTGTTTTTGTGTGAATAAGCAAAAGTTTGATAATGTCATTAGGAAAAATATTATGCCCACAATTAGCAATAAGTTTTAAAATAAATAAAATCTTCTGGCATTTTATTATTTTTTTTTGCACTGATTGATTTAGTGATTAAAATCAACTCTATATAAATATTTTTATGGACTATGGATATGCAGATTTAGGTACATAAACAATGTTTATGGACCTTCAATAGTTAGGGTTAGGCAAAAAGGCACCGTTTTAAGATAGGGAATACGTAGCATTCCTCCATCTACTCAGATATCTATCTTTCTGTAAAAGGAAAATAAATCTCAAAGCCCCAGAATCACTACCATGGAGCTACCCACAGTTCTCCTCGAGTGTTGGGCACTCATTGGGATGACCTGCCTGTGGAAAGGAGGTACCTACTTAGGGTCTCCTGAGAGCTGTTATGTCACCCAACGAAGCTCTTCTCTGCTTTGCTCACTCACCATTGAACTGTGTACCTAACTCTTCCTGGACATAGGACAAGAACTCAGCAACCACCTAATGGTTTGACTGAAATATCTGTAACACAAACATGCCTGGGACTAAGTCAGAGTGAACAGCCAAACTGGGAGCTGTGTCATGCAAACCTGCCTCCTGTTTTATTCCTAAATAAGAAAGCTACAAAAATAAAACCTCTAAATACCTCCCTCACAATTTTCTCACTAGGGTCTTCTTTGTGTGCAGAAAGATCTTCACCCTAAAACGGTTCTGTTGAATTTCACCCAAGCAATGTAAATTGAGAGTTAATCTTCACAGGTATGGGACAAAGGACAGAACTCAAAGTAATTTCTCTACTCACCTGAGACAAATGTTTAATTTACTGCTTCCTCTGCCCTTTCAATATTATCATATGTAAAATTGCAGATTCACTGAGCTAGATGAATGCATAAATGACTATTGCTCTGCCCCACTCTCACAAAAGATGAGGAAATATAATCAGAAAAGTGGAAAGTCTATTAAAAGATATTAACAATGAAATATAGCATCTTACAAATAAGTACAAGTAGCTATAAATTTTATGTTTAGAAAGTACACATAAAACAATAGATTTTTTTAAGTCTACTTATTTCCTATCAAAAACACGCATGTAAAACATTAGATTATAAAAACATTTGAAGTAAACTTAACAAAAATATAACACATATTTTTCACACACATATACATCACAATATATCACATGTACTTGACACAATTACAGACATTAGTAAATGACTGATTTTGATTTAAAAACATTACCAAAAATAAAAAAAATAATAATAATGAAAAGTAACAACAAAATATTTAATTCACTAGTAGTGACAGCAGCAGCCCATAGGAAGCAGCCACTGCAAAGATGCCAGCTGGAGTTGGGATACTGAGGCTGCATACTCCACGGACTCAGTAGGAAACAGGAACAGACAGGAGCCCCATCATTTTCTGAGTTGGCAAGGTGGTAGTACCGTGCTCCCAGATGCTGCTGCAGCTGCTCAGCCATGGTTATGGACTTCGGCATCTCTGTATTTATAGGGGCTTAGGAACCCTCCCTGCCCTTGCAAAGCTCAGAAGTGCCAGCTCTTGCTGCCTGACTTCTCCCTACTCCCGGGACCTGCTCTGGTGTGGAGCAAAGTTGTGTCCAAGCCTGGGCACTATCACGATGTGGCTGGACATATAAATGCTTGGGGCAAGGCTTACACACCAACCCCACGCCACCTCAGCCCCCTCCAGACTTTGAGCAGAGACGAACACAGGAAGGCAGCCAAGTAGGGACTGAGGGTGACTCAGCCCCATCCTGCAGGTGCCTCTCGGCATTAACGCATTAACAGCCTGAGTGCCATGGATGACTTGTTCATGGCACAGGAGACAGACAGGCTTCTGGGTGGTAACAGGCAGATCCCTGATGAAGCCCCATCTTCAAGCTAGGGGCACCTTGAAGCCTAGGGGCTGATATGTCATTTCAGGATGAAGGCTGCTGCCAGGAGTAAGAATTGATGGTGCCTTTTCCGTGCCCACCCATGTCAGCTCATGGACCAATCAGCAAACAATTCCTCCCTTCTAAGCCCATAACAACCTCCAGACACAGTCAGATTCTAACAGACATTGGGATGACCTGCCAGTGGAAAGGAGTTAACCATGGGTCTCCTCAAGTGTTGGGAACTCATTGGGATGACCTGACTGTGGAAAGGAGCTACTCAGTTTGGGCCTCCTGAGAGCTATTATGTCACTCAAAGAAGCGCTTCTCTGCTTTGCTCACTCACCATTTGACTGTGTACCTAATTCTTCCTGGACATGGGACAAGAACTCAGGAACCACCTAATAGTGGGACTGAAATATCTGTAACACAAACAGGCCTGAAACATCCTTCCATACTTGCCATATTGCAGGTGGCAAGACAGCGAGAAGAGCTGTAGCCCCTTGGGGAGTCCAGACCTATGATCTCCCAACCAGAGATATGACACCCTCTTTGGGACTCTGCAGTTCCTGACGTCTCCAAGCTTCCAGGTGCCACCACATTCCCCTCATCCAGATGTGGATGACTACAGCAGAAGCTGCGTGCAGTATGTCTGGTCCAGCTGCAGCCTCGCACAGAACTGGTAACTGTGCTGGTGCCTGGAGCTGCCCGCCTCTCTGCAACAGCCAACATGCCTAGTTGTGCACAGTGACTGGATCTTGTGCTCACTCTTCCACACACTCACTACTTCACATCTAACTTGATGCTGGCAGGTGTGGGGTCCAGGCTAGTAGCCAGAGCCAAGCACAGCCCGCCAGGCCAACGGGGTGGAATGAGCCGAGCAGGTGCAAGTAGTAGTTAGGCAGAAAGTGCCACCAGACCCAGAGGGTTCTGGCTGTCGAAGTGACATACCGAGGATCTCATGACACTAGGAAACTGTAATAATTTGTTACATGAAGGTAGCCAACATGATCACCTTAAATTCTATAAAGCAGGAATATTCTCAATTATAAGCAGAATATAAAAATTAGCCAACATCACAGAAATTTTGTCACTATTCTTTCAGGAACTGATATATCCAATGATGCAGCAAGTGTAGTATATTAATGATTTGAGCAAGAAGACTCTAACAGTCATGGTTTGATGTGCATGTATAGCCTTTTTAATCCAAGATTTAGAGACTACGTGGAAAAAGATGCAAATATATGTGTTAAAAATGGAAAAGACATGGGTTACTAGGATTACTGTATGACTATCACTTCTGTGAAGCACACGAATTGGATTAAAATGTTTATTAATAATACCAAAAGACCAATGTTACATTGGAAGATTATATTTGCAATATATATGCCAAATAAAAGGTGAATTTTGCTTATGCTAGAAACTTGACCCTATCCAGAGAGGCCAAGTAGATACTCATGTGATTTGGTGGCAGAATATAATTTTTTAAAAATTTTTATTGGGAATAAATTGCCAGTACATACAAATTTGAGAATGTACTGTTTCCCAGGAAGAAATTAGAAGACACAGAAGAAATGACCATAAAGACGAAAACACTAGACCTAAAAATTGTACACTCAATTGAGCACAGTGACAAAGAGATACTAATGACTAAGACAGGCACATAATGCCTAGACAGTCAAGTCTTCACATTAGAGATTGTACATGGAGAATTCTAAGAAAAATTCTCTGGAAAATAAAGAATCTTTTAAATAGGTATACATGCACTCCTTAAGATAAAGTTA
Source organism: Piliocolobus tephrosceles (assembly GCF_002776525.5). Lineage (NCBI taxonomy): Eukaryota > Metazoa > Chordata > Mammalia > Primates > Cercopithecidae > Piliocolobus > Piliocolobus tephrosceles. The sequence goes on along the minus strand of NW_022322338.1, from coordinate 22,496 downwards.
AGATTATGATGTAGTATTATGTAAGTAAAAACTTAATAAAAATTATATAAATAAAAAGCAAAACATGAAGTTGCAGAACAGAAAGGTAGACAAAAATAGAATATTTGACTCTCCAATGAATGAATGTACAAAGACTGTAAAATATAATTATTAATTCCTAAGTAGTGGTGGCTTACAACAATTAAGAATGAATGCAAAGTGATGAAAGTTTTAAGGGAGGTAAAACTTAGGTAAGGGAACATACCTCAATAACTAATGAATAAACTTAATAAGTCAAGAAAGACCTGTCACAATCCACTCCTGTCATTGCCCAATGAGCTCATGAACACAGTAGCCACTGTGGCAGGAATGGAGGTTATGTATTCAGCAACAGGGACTTCCACTCACAAGGCTGACTTTGCTACAGCTATGGCTGAATGTCCAATCTGCCAGTAGCAGAGAAAACACTGAGCCCTTGATATGTCACCATTACTCAGAGTTATCAGCTAGCTACTTGCTAACAGGTTGATTCCATTGGATTTTTTTTTTCTTGGAAAGGGCAGTTATTTGTCCTCACTAAAATAGACACTGCAGATATGAAATTACCAATCCTGCACTCAATGCTTTTGTCAAGACTATCATTTGTGGACTTGCAGAATACCTTGTCCACTGTCAACGTACTCCACAGAGCATTGCCTCTGACCAAGGCACTCACTTCACAGACAAAGAAGTGCAGCAGTGGGCTCATGCTCATGGAATTCACTGGTCTTGCAATGTTCTCTGAGGCATTGCATCATCCTGAGGCAGCTGGCTTGTTGAATGGTGGAATGACCTTTTCAAGTCACAATTACATCACCCTAAAGGTGACCACACTTTGCAGGGCTGGGGCAAAATTTTCCAGAAGCCTCTGTATACTCTGAATCACTGTCCAATATAAACTACTGTTTCTTCCATAGCCAAGGTTCTTGGGTCCAGGAATCAAGTGGTGGAAGTGGAAGTAGCACCACTCACCATTACCTCTAAAATAAATGTTATTTCCTGTTCTCACAACATTATGTTCTACTGGCCTAGAGGCCTTTAATAATCAAGTGGTAAGGATGACCCGTTATGTGGACACCACTCAGCCTCCTTCTCCATTCACTCCTGTCACTCCTGCCAGGGAGGGAGCAATGCTGCCACAAGTAGGCACAACAATGACTTTATTAAACTGGAAGTTAAGATTGCTACTTGACCACTTTGGGCTCCTTCTTTCTTTAAGCCAACAGACTAAGAAGGGAGTTATCTTGTTGGCTGGAGTGATTGGCCTGGATTATTAAAATGAAGTTAGACTACAACTCCATAATAGATGTAAGGAAGAGTATTTCTGGAATAAGGAGATTCCTTAGGGCATCTCTTAGAATTACCATGCCCTGTGATTATGATCAATGGGAAACTACAACAACTAAATCCAGGCAGGACGCCACATGGCTCAGACCCTTCAAAAATAAAGGTTTAGGTTATTCCAGGAACTAAAAATGACCACTAGCTGAGGTGCTTGCTGAAGACAAAGGGAATACAGAATGGGTAGTAGAAGGTAGTTATTAACACCAGCTATGACCGCATAAACAGTTGCAGAAACAACAACTGTAATTGTCATGAGTATTTTCTCCTTATTTTATGAAGAATAAATTTGTGCATGTATACACTTGTACCAAGAAAATATCTTCATTTTATTTCCTTCCTTTTTTCTTTATTATGTAACATAAGATTGATTTACTTCATATTAGCATTTAAGTTTCTTTAACTTTATGTAATAGCATTTAGGTTAAGGATTAATGTACTTCCAGTTATAGAAAGAATAGTTGTATTATGTTAGATGTAAATATAATCTTATTATTTTCTGTATTTGGTGATTTATGTGATTTCAGGAGATGTGTATGAGTGCCATGTTGACAAGGGATGGACTTGTGATAGTAAATATTAAGTGTTAACTTGATTAGATCGAAGCATGCATAGATAGCTGGTAAAGTACTGTTTCTGGGTGTGTCTGAGAGGATATTGCCAGAAGAGATTGAAATCTGAGTCAGCAGACTAGGACAGGAAGGCTCACACTCAATGTGGGTGAGCACCATCCAATCAGCTCTCAGGATGGCTAGACAATAGCAGAAGGAAGAAACTGGAATAAGCTGGCTTGCTGTGTCTTCTGGCTGTCATCTTTCTCGCATGCTAGAGGCTTCCACCTCTTCCTCCTGCCCTCGGACACGAGACTCTAGGTTTTTTGGCCTTTGGACTCTTGAACTTAACACTAGTGGTTTGCCAGGTTATGTCGGAATTTCAGCCACAGGCTGAAAGCTGCACTGCCAGGCTTCCCTGTGTTTAAGGCTTTTGGTCTCAGACTGAGCCACTACTAGCTTCTCTCTTCCCCAGCTTGCGGATTCCTTATCATGGGACTTTACCTTGTGATTGTGTGAGCCAATTGGTTTTAATAAACAACCTTATGTATACATATATCCTATTAATTCTGTCCCTCTGGAGAACCCTGACTAATACCACCATTATCATGGATAGTACCAAAATAACTCATATGTCTATAAGTTGTCCCTGGCACATTTATATGGTAAAGCCTTCTCATTGATTCAATAATAATGAGGAAGTTTTTCTTACTCTCATATAGGAGAGGAGTCCATACAGAGTACAAAGTACAAAACTATATGGGTCTTTTTATTAACTCTACCTGGTTGTGGTAAAGAAACTGTGATATTGGAATGCTTTTTGAATTGCTTTTCTATGTAGTATAGACATAAATTTAGTTTAATTAGTTGCAGTTTATTTATATAATGGGATATTATAGTATAATAATGAAAAAACTATAGTGATATGCAAAATTGTAAATAAAATAGAAATCTTTGAAGAAGTTAGACACAGGGTAGTTTTAAATTACTGTATTGCCTTATTTACACAGATGTAAAGACATACAGATTTCACTCATTAGCCAGAGATGGGAGAAAGAATCAGGAGCCACATCCCTGCCATTTCAGTATGGGAGAAAGAATCAGGAGTCACATCCCTACCATTTCAGTAACATGTAGACATTTATCAGCCAAATGCTTACCTCCAAAGCAAGATATAAAGACTTCCACTTTCTAGTTTCTATTGTAGTAGTATTTGTCATTCCATGGTCTGTGTAAATATTTCATTTACTTTTCCAACAACTAAATGGTAGGAACAACAGTTACAACCGTAAAAACACATAGAATAGAATGTAGTTAGAAACATAAAATTTAAGGTGCTAGAGATTTTAACACTTAGTGCTAATTTTTGACAAGAAATCTCAAGATTTTCACTGGAGAGTGTATGATATTACAGTCATATTTTGAGGATGAGAGACAAGATTACATGAAAAGTATTTCTTTTCTTTACTTTCATGAATGTTTGGTTCTTATATCTGGAGCTTGAAATCTAAAATAATGTTACTGTTTTTTAGGGCCCCTATGTATTTACTATTTCTCACCACCATGTGAGAATAGCTGTACATGGAAAAAGAGGAGTACAGTCCTTTTTGGAGAAGGTGAAATATGGAATGATTCGCAAAACTTTGATACACTCATAGTAAAACAAGAGAGGAGGGGACTGCAGGGTAAAGAAGAGAAGCAGAGTACACAAGAAAGTTGTGAATATTTTAGTAGTGCTTTCAGGTGGAATGTAATGACAGATAAGGTGAATAATACATTCCTTAATATAGGTAAGCACATAGGTAGTACTAAGCCATCCACAGGTGACTGAGCTGAAAGAGCACTGTAACACACCTTCTGGAACTTCATGGGGTCGCAGGCATCTCTACCTGGATGCTGCCATGGGGCCCGCACTGAGTTTGCTCATGCTACTGCCCAAAAGCAGCTGGCCAGACCCCACACTCGCTTGCCTAGGTGCTCCTTCCCACAATGGGTTGAGCCAGGCAAGCCGAGTAAATGGAGTTTGTTCTGGTCAGTGTCCGAAAGTGGTTGTCCAGTTCCTGCACTTGCTCACTCCCGGTTCCTGCACTTGTTTGCTTGCACACTCCCTCCTGCAAGGGGTACGAGGACAGTCTGAGTAAATGAGACACCCCTGCCATGAGTCCCACAAAGGGGTCGAGAAAATATCCTGCATCAGTAGGTTAGACTTTATAAACAGTGGTACTTATCTGGAGGTTTATTAGTGACTGCTTTTAAGATATTTAAAAAATTCACTCTTGTCGTTGTGTTTACATTCATCTCCACAGATGCCCTTTTGACCTTTATGTGAATGATGCCATTAGGCTGGTAAGCGAATATGGGAACTCACACCATACAGACCTATGATAAATAGCTTTATAGATCTCATTACTTACACCATAAGTGATATGTGCTTTCTTTTTGAGATGACTTACTTTGCGAAATGGATGAGAATGAGATAAGGATTCCATTCAAGGGTGGGGCCAAGATGATGAACTACAAGCAGATTGTGTCTGCTGCTCTCAGGAACAGGAAACAAAAGGGTTAGTGAACCCTGACCCTTTTTGAGAATCCATGAAGCATTTGAGAACCCATGTCGGGATCCATCAAAGCAGGAGTGAAACACAGAGAGCAGAGAGGAGCAAAGCTGAGCACTGACCTGTCTAGGCTTAGAACAGAGCAAGGAAAACCTCTCCAACATGAGAAAGGAAGAGTGAGTGACAGCTCTGAGGGGGATTCATGCTCTCCATAGCGACCTGTACAAGAACAGGAAAGTGAAAAATTTCCCTTCCCCCGTCCCCAGGCGCTCTGCAGTGTGCTTCTTGATTGAGGCAGAGAGCCACCCAAACATTTTGCAAGGTGAACTTAGAAGGAGATCTTACAAGCTTGAGCCCAAGAGAAGACCAGTAATGATGCCACAGCTAAAATAGAAGACATAGTTGTGGTGCCTTGGAGCAGTAATATTGCTCCCTTTGCTGGAAGGGGCTTAGCACCATTTTCCAGCCTAGCTGTCCTTCTTTGGCCCAAACTTGGCTGGCTACTCCACCAACCCAGCTACTAGTAGCCAAGTAGGCAATGCTTACTGGAGATTCTAGCCCACTGGTCACATTTTAGTGTAAACTCAGCTGGAGTACATAGTCTCCTCATGTCCCAGGAAACACCCAGATGGCAGGGCATGTGACTTCACTCAACCACATCAATTATAGCCAGGTGAGCAATGCCTCTAGAACTTCTGGCCTAGTGGCCCTGTATCTGTGTGTACTCAGCTGGAGCATGCAGCATTCCACTGATCCGGGAAACACCTAGGTGAAAGAGTATATGAGGATGCTCACCTTCATCACTAGTAGGCAGGTGGGCAATACCTGTTAGAGCTTCTGACCCAGTGGTCCTGCTTCTGTGGAAATTCTGGCAGTAGGTACAGCCTCTTGTTGTCCCAGGAAGCACCCATACAGGAGGGAAGGTGTCACCAACAATTACTGCTGCTGATAGCCAGGTAAGCCAAATCTGCTAGAGCTTTCTGCCTAGGCATTCTACTGCTGTCTGAATTTGCTGGGCAGCACATCCTGCTATTGCCTTGGAAATACCCAGACTACAGGGCAGACAACTACAATCACCCCTACTTCCAATAGTCAGATGGGTCATACATGTTTAAAGCTTCAAATCAATATATTCCCCTTTGCATCTGAATTCTGCTGACAGATGTAACCCTGGGCTGCCCCAGAAAGCATAAAAACAACACTCTAGGGCTGGCCTGTCAAGGATATGGCTTATCTGCCAACAGTGGCCTGTGCCTGAGACAATCCCATGAACCAAAACAATCAACAATAGAAACAAGGATGTGGTGATACAAATTGGAGAAAAAACACAAACAGTCCACTATTCCAAACCCAGGAGTGGACTAGAATTGAAACCAGTCAACCAAACCCATGTAATATCATAATCACTCACAGGAGAAAAAAGCTAAAAATTCCACAGCAACTTCAAATAATAAAGGAATATAAGTCCACACAAATGAGAAAGAATGAGGGCAACAATCTGGAAACTCACAAAGGGAGAGTGCCTTCTTCTCTCCAAATGACTGCACTAGTTCTCCAGAAAGTTTATTAACCAGGCTGAAATGGCTAAAATGAAATAAATATAATTTAAGATATGGATAGACATAAAGATCATTGAGATTCGGGAGAATGTCAAAATCCAATTCAACAAAGCTAAGAATAACAATAAAACAATGCAGGAGTTGAAAGAAGATACAGCCATTATAAAAAAGAACCAAACTGATCTGTTAGAGCTGAAAAACACACTAAAAAATTGCAAAATGTATCACAAATACTAAGGAGAGTATAGGCTAAGGAAAGAAAGTATATGCTGAGGAAAGAATCTTAGAGCTTTATGATAGTTTCTCGAAAGAATTCAGTCAGGAAAAAATAAATAAAAATAATCTCTGAGAAATATGGAAGTATGTAAAGAGACAAAATATATGACTCATTGGCATTACTTACAGAGACAAGGAGAAATCAAGCAACTTGGAAAGTATATTTCAGGATATTATCCATAAAACCATCCCAAACTAACTAGAGAGGTCAACATTAAATTCAAGAAATGCAGAGAACACCGGCAATTATGCAAATGACCCCGATCCCAAACACACATAATCATCACATTCTCCAAGGTTGAAATGCAATTTTAAAAATGTGAATGGCAGCTAGAGAGAAGAGACTGTTCACCTACAAAGGGAACCTCTTCAGGCCAGCAGCAGACTTGAAAGAAAGGAAAGATACTTACCAACCAAAACAAAAACACATTTAAGTACTGAGATTCCTGACACTATAAAGTAACCACACAAACTAGTCTGCATTATAATGAGCTAACAATACAATAACAGGATCAAATCTCCACATAGCAATAGTAACTTTCAATATAAATAGGCTAAGGGTCCCTCAAATGACACAGAGTGACAAGCTGGATAAAGAAGCAAGACCCAGTGTCATACTATCTTCAAGAGATCCATCTCTCATGCTATGACATCCATAAGCTCACAATAAAGGGATGGAGAAAAATCTACCAAACAAATGGAAAACAGAAAAAAGCAGGGCTTATAATCCTAATTATAGATCAAATGGATTTTAAGAAAGATAAGGAAGAGCATTATATAACGATAAAAGGTTCAATTTAACAAGAATACCTAACTATCTTAAATATGTATATAGCCAACAATAGAGCACCCAGATTTATAAAGCAAGTTAGTTTAAATCTATGAGGAGATTGAGATTCCTATTCAATAATAGCAGGAGACCTCAACACTCCACTGACAATATTAGACAGATAATCAAGGCAGAAAATTAACAAAGATATTCATGAACAAAGATATTCAAAACTTGACCAAATGGACCTAATAGACATCTACAGAAGTCTTCACCCAGAACAACAGAATGTGCATTCTTCTCATAGCCATGTAGCTCATACTTCAAAATTAACCACATACTGAGACAAAATACTATAATCAGCAAATTCAAACAAAAACCAAAATCATATCAACCATTCTCACAAACCAAGCACAATAGTAATAGAATAGTAAGAAAATCACTCAAAACCATACAATTACAAGGAAAGAAAAACTACTACTGAATGACTTTTGCAGAAATAAAGAAATTCTTTGAAACTAATGAGAACAAAGATTCAAAATACCAGATTCTCCAGAACACGGTTACACAGTTTTAGAGGAAAGTTAATAGCATTGAATGCCCACATGAAACATTTAAAAATATTGCAAATTAACAAACCAGCATCACAACTAGAAGAACTAAGGAAGCAAGAGCAATTCAACTCCAAAGCTCTCAGAAGAAAAAAAAATTCAATCACAACTGAACTGAAGAAAATTGAGATACAAAAAACAAACAAAAACAACAACAACAACAAATCAATGAATCCATATACAATAGAAAGATTTGCATCCAAGATTTGTAGAGAGAGGAAAAATGACAGAATGAGATGTTTATGTTTTATTTTTATTTTTTTGGTCATAAAATGTTGCTTTTTGGTTATCAAAAGTTTGTTAAGCCAATAAAGAAAGAAAAGGGAGAGTAGCACTCTTTGAGATCTAAGGCTGGTAGGCATGACACAAGAGATCATTCTATTTAATTCCACATGTATGTATTAAGTTGTGGCAAGATTCTCCTTTACATTTCAGAAGACCTGTAATTCCTGATTTATCTAAATATTTTACTCTTGGTTAAATATTAAGTAAAGTGTAATTATAATTTTAGATAACCTCAAATAATTTAATTTTTATACTTACAAGTGTATACTTTTAAAGTAAAAATAACAAGATTCACTGGAATTTCAATCTATTGATTTGAAATCAGAAAGACTAGGCCTTTTAACTGTGCATTTTAACAACATCTTCTGTATAAACCAAATACAATCAAGCAGAATGTATGTGTTTCTGTCAAAGAAAATCAAAGCAAGGTCCTTGTTAAGGATTGCAAAATGAATGTTATTCTGACATTTTTCTCTATTTATAAATCTTGGATGCAAATGTTTCTATTGTATATGGTTATTTTCTTATATGGTTTCCTTTAGGAAATTTTCAACCGGTATTAATTTATGAACACTCTGCATGTAAGACCATGTCTTCACAATTTTTTTTTAATTGACTCTGTTTTATTCTAGGCAGATCTCTAGTTCCATTACATTTGTTGTATTTTATTACTTTTAAGCAGGAAGTCGCTGCACTCTAAATTTTGTTCTGTACTTCCAGGGACTATATCTCATTTGGTTTCCTCTCAAAAGCCACTTTTTCATAGCTTTTACAAGGATTTAATCATAAAATGCCCTGTAATGTTAGCAGTTGTTGGATACAATGTCTTCATTTTATGCTAGGCTGTATATGTTGTTTAATGTCACTTTTTCTTCTGGAAGTGTATGTTTCTGGAGCAGAAGAAGTGGAAAAAATTGAGTCACTTGTAATCATCTCAGTATATTACACTGTATGAAACACTGAAATGTATGTATTTGAATAGTGGTGCATTCTTTTTTAATCTATTTTTATTTAAAAAAAATTTGTTGCACTGTAGTCAGATATGTCTAAAATAAATACTTAAGAATGTGTTGAGATCTAATCTGTGACATTGCCTGAAGCAAAAGTCAAAGAAATTTATAAAATTGTGTTAGTCAATTCTCACATTACTGATAAAAACATACCCCAGACTGAGGTACAAACACTATGGAAAACAGTGTGGAGACTCCTTTAAGAACTAAAAGTAGAACCATCATTTGATCCAGCAGTCCCACTGCTGGGTATCTATCCAGAGGAAAAGAAGCCATTACATACACTGCTAATAGGAATGTGAACTAGTATAAACACTATGGAAAACAGTGTGTAGACTCCCTAAAGAACTAAAAGTAGAACTACCATTTGATCCAGCAATCCCACTACTAGGTATCTATCCAGAGGAAAAGAAGTCATTATATACAAAAGATACTTGCACATGCATGTTTATAACAGCATAAAATTGCAAAATTGTGGAACCTACCCAAATATATATGATGAAATAATAGCCATAAAAAGGAATGAATTAACAGCATTCACGGAAACCTGAATGAGATTGGAAACTATTATTCTCAGTGAAGTAATTCAGGAATGGAAAATCACACATCATATCTTCTCACTCATATGTGGGAATTAAGCTCTGAGGATGGAAAGGTATAAGAATGATACAATGGACTTTGGGGACTTGTGGGTAAGGGTGGGAGGGAGTGAGGGGTGAGGAATAAAAGACTACAAATACGGTGCAGTGTATACTGCTCAGGTGATGGGTGCAACAAAATCTCACAAATCACCACTAAAGAACATATTCATGTAACCAAACAGCACCTGTACCCCAATAAGCTACGGAAAAATAAAAAATAAAATAAAAAGCAGTAAAAACACTAGATATTTTTATTTTTGAAATTAGAAATGGGCTTCCTAAGTATGTGAAATATTTATTAGTTGATTACATGAAATAAAATGGAACTAAATGCCTGACTGATAGAGCCTCCAAGAGGAATCACCTAATGCTCTAGAAATTGCCAGTAAACTGATGAAAACACAAGTTTTTTTTTTTTTTTCTTTTTTGCTAACAACTTACAATAAAACTGTCCTCATTACCTGTTTTTCCTCTAAAGCTCTCGTGTTTTCAGTTGTTTTCTCGGTCTTAACTATCCATACTATGCTTTGTTGAAATATTTGTGATCTGATTCAATGTGTTTGTTTCCATTTTTATTTCATGCTATCCCAGCTCTTGCAACTTGCATGTCCTCATTATGATTGATCAATTCAACTACAAAGATCACCTTATCTGACCAAGGATTATTCATTAATTTTCACTAGTTTATCTGACCTTGGTTAATCTTTTATATCTTTGCCAGTCACTCTGAATCACAGTCATGACGACTCAAGATTGTAGATCTCTTTCAATTAACAAATTTATCTTTTGTAAAGAAGAATGTATAGAGAAAACATGACAAGAAAAATAGAGGGCAGTATATGAACAAAATTCTGACTGGATTATAAACGAAGAAAGTGATTAATCAGATTAATAACTAGGAATTTACAAGGAAATCAGTGATACATTTTTATATATCTGCATTGATAAAATTAATATTTACTTACAGGCAAAGCACCAGATAACTGGCAACTCCAGGGCTGGTTTGTTGGGCATATGACTGGTGATAGGTGAATGGTACACAGGGGCCCAGAAGAGCAGATTGCAAACTACTAGTATCTCAATTCTTATCATACATTTGGACTTTAGGAAACTGGCCACTGGGACAACTCTAAGCTCATCTTTGTTGGAACCTCTATATGCCCTAACTTACAAAAACATTATTTTCAAAAGAAAGCCATGCCTCTTACTCATGTGAACCTAAGATTCAATGGCCAAGTGTTCAAGAACTTTGGGGATGCTAACAAATGAGAAATTTGAAATTTGTTTAGCAGTTTTCAATTGATTGTTCCTCAGGTGCAAATAAAGCTTTGTGATGTTGAATCAGGACCCTGTAAACATTCCTCATTTGCCAGCTGTCTGAAAGGTAAGCTTCATCTATAGAGGACACTGGAGAGACTGTGAGGCGGTGGCAGCAGGAAGACACACCCCTCCCAAGGCTCTACTCTTTACTGTTATTCAGTAATTTTTATGATGATTATTAGGTTTTACCGATATGTATTTTAAATAATATACTTAAAATATACTTAATTTACTTAAATTAAGTACTTGATTATATAAAACATACTTAATTTACTTAAAATATACTTAATACTTAAGTATAAAATATACTTACATTAAAGAATATAAGAAAGACATTTTCAATTAGCATATTTGTTTTATCTTTTAAGAAACATAGCATTCTGCACAGGAATCAATATAGAAAACTCCTACATATACAGTTTGTCTTTGATGTAGATAGATCCAGATTTATATCTTATTTTCAAGACTAAGTTCACAGTTATTCGATTTTTGTCTTCAACCTCTGTGGTGCTTGCATATTCCCATCTTTAAGTATTATATTCTAAACAAAAATAAAAAACATTATCACAGAGATGAGGAATGTTACATAAATTCAGTCATTCTATGTGATTACTTAAAGTTTATGTGTTTATATATCGTTAATGGCTGAGTCTTTTAAAAGTTTGTTGAATCAATATCAAAGAAACAGACACATGCACAATATTACAATGTTTTGAATTTAATACACTTTGGAATTTTTATGACTCTCTATCAAGTAAACCTCTATGTTTACCTATTTTCCTAAATATATATATAACTTTCTGTAAAAAGACTTTTCAAAATTAAACCAGTCAAAGTGAAAGTATTATGAATAGATATAAATTTATGTATCTGGCTATTTTGTCTAAGAATTGCAAAGAAGATCTATTTTGACAAAGCCATTAATACATTTCCAGATGATACTTTGCTAAGAATATATAAACAAACTAGTATTTAGCTTGCATAGTACAAGTTGAGCTTCATTATTGACTTAGGCTAATATTTACATGTAAGGTTTACCCCTTTTTAAAACACACATTAATATAATTAAAGAGCATTAATGCATTACTTTTCTCCTTCCTTGTATTTTACACTTTTTTCTCTTTAATGGAATGACTATATGTTCAGTTTAATAAAATATTCAGTTTATATTTCTTTTCTAGACATTATCATTACTAGTTTCATTACCAATTATTATTGAAAGTATTATTTATAGAGGAGCGCTGTAAAATTATTTACCATGTGTCATAAATTATTATTATGCTTTCTTTCATGCAAATGTTCAGATATATCTCGTCAGACAGAAGAACTGCTCTTAAGTTGGTTTCTTTCTTCTCTGTGATTTGCTTTGCAATTCTTCTTCTGAATCTAAAGGCTATAATGATCAAAATTTAAAGGCAAGATTTAGAGAGCTTTTGCCATTTATTAAGCTTTCTCTAGCATAGACTTTAAAAATTGTTTTACAGAATATTTGGTTCTTTATTCAATACAAAATTTATTTGTGTGTGTGTGTTATGAGAGGATGGTAAGTAAAATAATCATATACATTTCTGGTTTGTATATCTTCAGTATGCCAGGTATTAAAGTAATTGGAAGTATCTGACTTGACAAGGTAAGGCCAAGAAGTGTGAGATCTTAGTGCAGGAGAGAAATCTTGTAGCATTATAATCTAGAGGGACTGGACTAAACTTGCTGGGCTCCATCTGTCATTCCTAACTAAAAGGAACTAGTCTCTCCTTTTGTTTTGTGTATTACTATCCAATTACAAAGGGTCATCACTAAAGCAAAAATAGTAACTCAAGCACATTTAAGGCCATATAAGCAAAACGTCTTTAGAGTTTCTACACAAATAGTTTACCAGGTTGCATAGCTTTAGATAGGAAGCCAATTATGACCATCTAGCATTTTTGAAACAAAGAAAATTTTCATGAGGAAATATTGTGTACTTCATAAAGAATGTGAATTTAACGCAAAAGACTTGCCTAAACACCATGCTAAGAGACTTGGCCAAGTTTAGCTCAGCTTATATGTGCACTAGGTGATGGATTTGTCCTGAAAAGTGACCCCAGCCTCCATGTTGAGACTTTGCTCGAAATAGCATGAACCTGCCAAACTGCAAAATATACACTGTCTAGTTGATGTTCCCGAACAATTACCAATTATTTTCCATTTCCTTTTTATGTAATACTCCATTTTCCTATAGTCCTACTAGTCCCTTGTTTTCCTCGTTTTCATTTCCTCATATTTCCCTTTTATTCATCTCAGTTTTCTCCTTAGAAAACTCAGTACCTTTGTTTTAGTGGAATTGAGCTGAGATTACACTGTAATCTCTCTCCCCTACTTCAGTAGTCAGTAGCCAGAATAACATCTGCCTTGCAATCTTTAACAAGGACCTCGCTTTGATTTTCTTTGACAGAAACATATACATTCTATTTGATTATATTTTGTTTATACAGATGTTGTTAAAATGCATAGTTAAAATGCCTAGTCTTTCCGATTTCAAATCAACAGACTGAAATTCCAGTGAATCTAATTTTATACTTTAAAAATATACACTTGTAAGCATAAAAATTGAATTATTTGAGGTTTTCTAAAATTACAATTACACATTACTTAATGTTTAACCAAGAGTAAAATATTTAGATAAATCAGGAATTACAGGTCTTATGATATGTAGAGAAGAATCTTGCCACAACTTAATATATAGATGTGGAATTAAATGGAATGATCTCTTGTGTCATGCCTACCAGCCTTAGATCTCAAAGAGTGCTACTCTGTCTTCTCTTTCTTTATTGACATAACAAACTTTTGATGACCAAAAAAGCAACATTTTATGACAAATAGAGTAACAATTGCCACGCAGGCCAACACATGCAGAGAGTAGTAATGGAACCAGGTGAGGTTGTGGACAGTTAGCCCAGGTAGTTGTCTGTTTTTTGGTGTGTGACAAACTCAATTCAAACACTTTGTAGGTCTCCATAGGCTGAACATGATTGATAACCATGTAACATTCTTTTTACAGCTGAAGTAAAATCAAATAGACACCAACTTGTAGAATAAACTAGAAAAGATAAATATGTACAAATTTTTTCAGAAGTTTACAATGAGTGCCACATAATCATGGATGAAAACCAAAATATTTTATTTCAAGATGGTTATATTTTGGTTTACAGACTAGAATTTGTTAGATGCATAAGATTTCAAGATGTGAAGAGAGAACGTAAGAGAGAACAAGTATTTCTAGCCTAGAGAGTGGAAGAAGTTAAAGCCAAAAGGAAAAAAAAAAAGTATATCTATACATATATACATACATACATATACAAAATTTAAGAATACAGAAGTTTAATTATCTGGTATAAAAATCATTAATACATGTTGTATACAAGGTTCAAAATAGTATCAAAATCTTCAGATAGGAGACAAACCTATGACAAGGTTCAGGTACACTTCCAGGCAAAGCTGATAAGAAGTCGGTATTGATCAGGAGTTAGTATTGACATCAGTGGATTAATGTTTAAAAGTGTGAAACTGGTTGGATTTAGTTTGAATCTTAGAATACTTGGTAGAATTATTCTCATGATAAAGAGGTTCTCAGTAAATGTTTGCAATTATTACTCTTTTTCTTGTATTGTGATTTTTAGAATCCAAGTGGTGCTCAATATTTTACTTTGAGGCATTGTACTTCCATCTGTTTTTGCTGTTGAAATAATTACACACAAATAGACAAAAAAATAAGAAAGCGTGTAAGTATATGGCTTACCATGTTGAAACCAAAAAGTGCTGTATAGAATCCTAATATTTCTGGTTTGAGATATTTTGGCAGCTAATTTTTTTAAGTCAATTATTTTTTTATTTTATATTTAAAAAAGCAACCACAGCTATAAAACAAAGAATATAGCTACATTTATGCTAGTATCTTCTTTTTATAATAATTTTTTAAATCCAAATTTGAAAGCTCTGGTAGTTTACAATTTATCAGTGATAGGAACAAAATGTTAGCATAAAACATTTGGAAATCTTTAAATGTAATGGGAATTAGAGTTTGACTATGTCATGCTGACTTAATGAAAATGAATTATTTTTAAAGAGTTTTAAAAATAAGAGAAAATGTGTAACTAATGTGAGATGCGGGACGTGTTTATTTGCTTCAGTATGGTAACATTTTTGCTATGTATTTGTATCCCATAACATCACTTTGTATACCTTCAATATATAAAATAAAATTTATTTAAAACATAACATTTGAGGAGCTCTCATGCTGAAGGACCCGCATAAATTAGTCAGTACTGTCATGACATTCATGGTTCCCTGCTTCAGGTTTGTTCTCAGTCTTCCTTATAATCCCTCTGTTACCATCATCAGCAATTTCTCTCATTTCACTTTTCAGCTATTTCAAAACATACGCATTATCCTACAACCTCTGACCAATGTTTCCAGTGAAACCACACACAAACACACACACACACACACACACACACACACAGTGTGATACTCACAATGATTTATTGACAATTGTCTTCAAGCATTAGAAAATACATGTATTTACTCAGCATTGTGTTCATGTTCAGAGTCACTGCTGCTCCCCTGGTTTTCATGTGAGAACTCATCAATACATGCTATGTAGTTAAAAAAAAAAAAATGTACATTCATGAAGGATCATAATGACTGCCTTTAATGCATTGAGCAAATCTGTAGGTGACATCGTTTTTGTGTCCAGTTTAACAGCTTCTCCCCTAGCCTTCATGTGAACAATGTTATCAGATTGATCTGCAAACGAAGGAAGCCCCCTCCACATACGGATCCCATGGTAGATCCTCTCATAGGTGCCGTTGGCTCCACCATGAGTTATGAAAGTTTTGGTTTTTGGATGACCTAAGATTCAATTAATTTTTGAATAATTATTTTTTATAAGTCTTAGAAATGAAATGGGCAATGCACAATATGAGGCAATGAGACGGGCAGTGTTCTCTAGATAACAAATTACTATTGCAGAAAAACTGCATTAAAATAGCTTCAATCTCAGAGGAAGAAACACCTCTGGGGCAATAAGTGAAGGCTCCACAAGTGGTATGTGACTTGAGGCTTGAAAAATGCATACAAGATTGTCAAGTGGACAAATAGAGCACACCATGAATAAAGAAAACTGCAAACCCCTACTCCAGCCCCTAAAAGCAGGATTCATGGTAGAACATGTTCTTTTAGAGAAATAGTGGAGTCGCTGAGTGTGATAGGGTGTGGTGTCCAGGGCAGCAGGGAGTGGGGTGGTGGTGGTGCTTGAATAGATGAAGTGGTGCTTGAATAGATGAAGCACACTTCATCACAAAATGCATTACCACTTCATGATAAAGACTGGGGAGTTATTCTCATAGAAAATACGGTCACTGATAATAAAAGAAGGGCTGTTATTTTTTAGTTGTATTTGAAATATCTATATATTAAGAGAAAGGGTAGGTGTAACATTCAAATTAGGAGACAGACAACCCAGAAAATTATTGAAAAATTATCTGTCCAATGTAACTACACTTGAAATCAAGGTAGTTTGTTTGACTGTGTATGATACAATGTCAACTGTTGTGTTTTATCATATTTTCCCCCAGGACTGGAATAGTAATGTAAAGAACTTAGATTCTGAGTTTTTAAATAATCAATGATGAATCAGTTAGTTTTCTGTTGAAGCATTTCCTTCCTGTTTGGCTGATACCCACTTATACAGCTGAGTATTCGTACTAACATATCTGATTTCCTGTCACCAAATTTCCATAGAACCATACAGATAAGGGACCATAACGATGATAACATGTGGACACATAGTGGGCCACAACACACACTGGGGTTTTTCAGAGAGTAGAAGTTGTGAGAAGAAAGAGGATCAGGAAAAATAACTAGTGGGTAATACTTGGGAAATGAAATAATCTGTACAACAAATCCCTATGACACAAGTTTACCTGTGGAACAAACCGTCACTCGTACCACTGAAATTAAAGTGAAAGTTAAAAACAAGAAAGCACCTTGTCATATGAGTCAAATCCAAATTATAGCATATTTGTAAGAATTCTAAAATGGTCCCTCACTACACATATGCCTTCACGTAAGTTCAGCTCCCCAAATCTACCCTCATTCTTACAAATAAAGTCCATTACATGGACTTTATTTGTAAAGCAAGACGAATTTCCTGTGTTGACGTGTCCCTGTGTGGAAGAAAAACATCTTCTCTGAGAATTAATATAGTCAGCACTCATGTGAAGTTCCAGTTAAAATTCAAGCCAGAAAAGCATTTTTGAAGAAACTGATCCTAGTCTCAAAGGCTTCTCTCACAGATCAAATTCCAAGGTTAATAGGCAGCTCCTGTTTACCAAGAAGCAAGACTTCATGTATGAAAATCAGTAAAAGTAACAGAGACTGGAAATATTAACATAATTATTTTAAATATTAGAATTATATGAAATAAAATATAAAATTATTCCATATACTATCATGAGTTGGATGGAAGAATCAGTATTGTATCATTAAAATGACCAAATTACCCAAAGTAATTTACACATTCAATGATACTCATGTCAAACTATCAAAATCATCACAGAGTTAGATGAAAACTACTCTAAAATTCACATGGAATCAAAATAATGTGAGAATAGCCAAAGTAAAGAGCTAAGCTGGAAGCGCCATACTACCCAACTTCAGACTATACTGTAAGGCTACAGTAATTAAAAAGCATGGTACTAGTTTGAAAAGAGACACATAGATGAATGGAGGAGAAAACAAACTCATTCATAAAGCCACACACAACCGTTTTCTTTTTCACAATATGGACAAAAACAAGAAATAGGGAAAATACTCCCTATTCAATAAATGGTGCTGGGATAACTGACTAGCCACATGTAGAAGAACGAAACTGGATTGCCACAATTTACCCTATACAAACATTGATGCAATGTGGATCAAAGATTTAAATGGAAGACCTCAAAGTATGAAAGTGTTTGAAGAAAACCCAGGATATTATTTATTGACATCAGCCTTGGCAAATCATTTTTGGCTAAGTCCTTAAAAGCAATTGAAACAAAAACAAAACTTGACATATGGGACATAATTAAATAAAAAACTTCTGCAGAAAAAAACAAAACAAAACAAAACAAAAAAACTATCCACCAAGTACAAAGAAAACCTACAGAATGAGAGAAAATATTTACAAACTATTCTTTTGATAAGGGTCTCATATCCAGATGATACAAAGAATTTAAACAATTCAACAAGCAAAAAACAAACAACCACACTTAAAAAAAAAAAAAAAAAAAGGCAAAAGGCATGAAGAGACACTTCACAAAAGAAGACATACGATCAGCCCGCATATGAAAAAATGTGCATCATCAGTAGTCATCAGAGAAATGTGAATCAAAATCACAATGATATATTATGTCACACCAGTCACAATGACTATTATTAAAAAGTTAAACAACAGAAGCTCTCTAGACTCTGAGGAAAAGGGAAGCTTAGAAACTCTTGGTTGGAATGTAAATTAGTTAAGCCAACATGTGTAATAGTTTGAAAGTTTCTCAGAAAACTTAAAACAGATCTACCATTTCATCTAGCAATCCCATTACTTGGTATATACCCAAAGGAAAATAAATCATTCCATAAAAGGATGCATGTGCTAATATGTTCATAATTGTGCTTTTCACAATAACAAAGACAAGAAATCATCCACCAAGAATGATGGATTGGGTAAATAAAATATGGTACATCTGTACCATGGAATACTATGCAGCCATAAAGAGAACAAAATCATGTATTTTATAGCAACATTGATGCAGCTGGAATCCATTATCCTAAGTCCATTAAGGCAGGAACAAAAAACAAAATACCCTGTGCTATCACTTATCAATGAGATCTAAACACTGAACATATGAGCACTTAAACATGGGAACAATAGACACTGTGGACTTCTAGAGAGGAGACAGAGGAAGGGAGGTATAGGCTAAAATACTACCTTTGGTGTACTGTGTTTACTACCAAGGTGACAGAATGCAAACCACAAACATTAGCATTGCACAATATACCCTTATAACAAACCTAAATATGTACCCCTATATCTAAGATAAAAGTTGAAATTTAAAACAAAACAAAATAGGAAATGCAAACTACAAAAGCAAGGGGAAATCAAATAAAAAATTAGAAGAAGAAAAAATAATAAAGACTACAGCATAATACATAAAAACTGTGTTCTAATAACATAATAGAAAAGATAAACAAAAAGCGGTTTATTTGAAGACAAACAAAATCTACAAAACTTTAGTCAGACTAACAAAAAGAAGAAAAGGTCCAAATGAATAAAATCAGAGGCAAAATAGTAGACATTATAACTGGTGCCACAGAAATTCAAATACAGACCACTAGGCCCAGAAATCCAAAACCTGAACAAACCATTATTAAATAATGAGGTAAAGCAATAATAAAAATTCTCCCATCAAAGTAAAGCCCAGGACCTGAAGATTTCCACTTCTGAGTTCTACTAAACATTTGAATAATTAATGTCAATTCTACTTAAATTATTCCAAAACATAGTTGAAATATGTTCCAAATCATAGTATTCCAACTATGTTTAGAATACCGAAACCAAAGATACAACAACAACAAAAACTACAGACCAATATCTGTGATGAACATAAACACAAACATCTTAACAAATGGTAGCAATCTGAATTCAACAATATATCAAAAGGATCATTCATCATTAGTACGTATAATTCATCTCAAGGATGCGAGACTGTTTCAACATATGCAAATCAATAAATGTGATATATCATATCAACAGCACCAAGACAAAATCCACATGCTTACTTTGTTTGATGATGAAAAAAAAAAATTAGAGAACATTAACATCCCTTCATGATTAAAAACTCTCAAAACAACTGAGTATAGAAGGAACATAGCTCAGCATGATAAAAGCCATAAACCGCAAACCTACAGGTAGAATCATATTGGATGAGTACAAATTGAAAGCCTTTCTTCTGAGACCTGTAAGAAGAGTAGGATATGCACTTTCACAACTTTCAGTTAACATCATAGTAGTAGTCCTAGCCAGAACAATTAGATGACTGAAAGAAGTAAAAGGCATTCAAATTACAGAGAACTAAAGTCAATTATTCTTATTTCCAAAAAAATATGATCTTATATCTAGGAAAAACCTAACAACCCCATCAAGAAATGATTTAAACTGATAAGCACATTAAGTAGTTCCAGGACACAAAATCAACATACAAATATCAGTGGCATTTCTACATGCCAACAGTGAACAATATGTGTAAAAAGGAAGTAATCCCATTTGCAACAGCTGCAAATAAAATAAAATATCTAAGAATAAACTGAATCATCTTTTCATGTGTCTGTTGGCTGTATGCATGTTTTCTTTTGAGAAATGTCTGTTCATATCCTTTGCCCACTTTTTGATGGGGTTGTTTGTTTAATTCTTGTAAATTTATTTGTGTTCTTTTTAGGTTCTGGATATTAGCCCTTTATCAGATGAGTAGATTGCAAAAATTTTCTCCCATTCTGTAGGTTACCTGTTCACTCTGATGGTAGTTTCTTTTGCTGTGCAGAAGCTCTTTAGTTTAATTAGATCCCATTTGTCAATTTTGGCTTTTGTTGCCATTGCTTTTGGTGTTTTAGACATGAAGTCCTTGCCCATGCCTATGTCCTGAATGGTATTACCTAGGATTTCTTCTAGGGTTTTTATGGTATTAGGTCTAACATTTAAGTCTCTAATCCATCTTGAATTAATTTTCGTATAAGGAGTAAGGAAAGGATCCAGTTTCAGCTTTCTACTTACGGCTAGCCAATTTTCCGAGCACCATTTATTAAATAGGGAATCCTTTACCCACTTCTTGTTTTTGTCAGGTTTGTCAAAGATCAGATGGCTGTAGATGTGTGTTATTATTTCTGAGGGCTCTGTTCTGTTCCATTGGTCTATATCTCTGTTTTGGTACCAGTACCATGCTGTTTTGGTTACTGTAGCCTTGTAGTATAGCTTGAAGTCAGGTAGTGTGATGCCTCCAGCTTTGTTCTTTTGACTTAGGATAGTCTTGGCAATGAGGGCTCTTTTTGGGTACACTGGCCATCAGAGAAATGCAAATCAAAACCACAATGAGATACTATCTCACACCAGTTAGAATGGCAATCCTTAAAAAGTCAGGAAGCAACAGGTGCTGGAGAGGATGTGGAGAAATAGGAACACTTTTACACTGTTGGTGGGATTGTAAACTAGTTCAATCATTTTGGAAAACAGTATGGCAGTTCCTCAAGGATCTAGAACTAGAAGTACCATATGACCCAGCCATCCCATTACTGGGTATATACCCAAAGAATTATAAATTATGCTGCTGTAAACACAGATGCACACATATGTTTATTGCGGCACTATTCACAATAGCAAAGACTTGGAATCAACCCAAATGTCCATCAGTGACAGACTGGATTAAGAAAATGTGGCACATATACACCATGGAATACTATGCAGCCATAAAAAAGGATGAATATGTGTCCTTTGTAGGGACATGGATGCAGCTGGAAACCATCAGTCTCAGCAAACTATCACAAGAACAGAAAATCAAACACTGCATGTTCTCACTCATAGGTGGGAACTGAACAATCAGATCACTTGGACTCGGGAAGGGGAACATCACACACCAGGGCCGATTATGGAGAGGGGGG
>NW_022322338.1:0-738 GCF_002776525.5 Piliocolobus tephrosceles | reverse complement strand
TTATGGAGAGGGGGGAGGGGGGCGGGATTGCACTGGGAGTTATACCTAATGTAAATGACAAGTTGATGGGTGCTGATGAGTTGATGGGTGCAGCACACCAACATGGCACAATTATACATATGTAACGAACCTGCACGTTATGCACATGTACCCTAGAACTTAAAGTATAATAATAAAAAAAAAAAAATTGAAACAAAAAAATGTCTCAACACTCTGACTCCTCAGAGCTCTGCAAAGCTTTCTGAATCATGCCTTTTTCTTTAGGGCATAATCGATCATAGAAGGAATAATTAGCCTCAGAAGATAAAATACTGAAACAAGACATCAATTAGCATTCTTTCTATAAAAAAAAAAAAAGAGTAGGAAAAAGAGCAAGTCATAATAAAAAGCAAATTATCTGTAGCCAACTCAGAGAAAAGGATTTATGACACAGAATTTCCACCTCTCAGAATAAATGCTGAGGAGATAATCAGACAAATGTTAAATAAGTACTTGAAAATAAGTAATTGAAATGTTATTTGTAGTAATAAAAACTTAAGAAATATCTTAAATGCCCAGCAGTAAATGATTGGCTATGTAAATTTTGACTCATGCATACTGTGAATCACTAGGAGTCATTAAATATTATTATGTATTTATGATAATAAATATATACTTTTAATAAAAAGTTGCAGACCAGAAAAAAAAATCGAAAAATAGTAGATGTTGGCATGGTGCTAATAAGGGAACACATTTACA
>NW_022322337.1:35108-35846 GCF_002776525.5 Piliocolobus tephrosceles | reverse complement strand
TGTAAATGTGTTCCCTTATTAGCACCATGCCAACATCTACTATTTTTCGATTTTTTTTTCTGGTCTGCAACTTTTTATTAAAAGTATATATTTATTATCATAAATACATAATAATATTTAATGACTCCTAGTGATTCACAGTATGCATGAGTCAAAATTTACATAGCCAATCATTTACTGCTGGGCATTTAAGATATTTCTTAAGTTTTTATTACTACAAATAACATTTCAATTACTTATTTTCAAGTACTTATTTAACATTTGTCTGATTATCTCCTCAGCATTTATTCTGAGAGGTGGAAATTCTGTGTCATAAATCCTTTTCTCTGAGTTGGCTACAGATAATTTGCTTTTTATTATGACTTGCTCTTTTTCCTACTCTTTTTTTTTTTTTATAGAAAGAATGCTAATTGATGTCTTGTTTCAGTATTTTATCTTCTGAGGCTAATTATTCCTTCTATGATCGATTATGCCCTAAAGAAAAAGGCATGATTCAGAAAGCTTTGCAGAGCTCTGAGGAGTCAGAGTGTTGAGACATTTTTTTGTTTCAATTTTTTTTTTTTTATTATTATACTTTAAGTTCTAGGGTACATGTGCATAACGTGCAGGTTCGTTACATATGTATAATTGTGCCATGTTGGTGTGCTGCACCCATCAACTCATCAGCACCCATCAACTTGTCATTTACATTAGGTATAACTCCCAGTGCAATCCCGCCCCCCTCCCCCCTCTCCATAA
>NW_022322337.1:0-35008 GCF_002776525.5 Piliocolobus tephrosceles | reverse complement strand
CCCCCCTCTCCATAATCGGCCCTGGTGTGTGATGTTCCCCTTCCCGAGTCCAAGTGATCTGATTGTTCAGTTCCCACCTATGAGTGAGAACATGCAGTGTTTGATTTTCTGTTCTTGTGATAGTTTGCTGAGACTGATGGTTTCCAGCTGCATCCATGTCCCTACAAAGGACACATATTCATCCTTTTTTATGGCTGCATAGTATTCCATGGTGTATATGTGCCACATTTTCTTAATCCAGTCTGTCACTGATGGACATTTGGGTTGATTCCAAGTCTTTGCTATTGTGAATAGTGCCGCAATAAACATATGTGTGCATCTGTGTTTACAGCAGCATAATTTATAATTCTTTGGGTATATACCCAGTAATGGGATGGCTGGGTCATATGGTACTTCTAGTTCTAGATCCTTGAGGAACTGCCATACTGTTTTCCAAAATGATTGAACTAGTTTACAATCCCACCAACAGTGTAAAAGTGTTCCTATTTCTCCACATCCTCTCCAGCACCTGTTGCTTCCTGACTTTTTAAGGATTGCCATTCTAACTGGTGTGAGATAGTATCTCATTGTGGTTTTGATTTGCATTTCTCTGATGGCCAGTGTACCCAAAAAGAGCCCTCATTGCCAAGACTATCCTAAGTCAAAAGAACAAAGCTGGAGGCATCACACTACCTGACTTCAAGCTATACTACAAGGCTACAGTAACCAAAACAGCATGGTACTGGTACCAAAACAGAGATATAGACCAATGGAACAGAACAGAGCCCTCAGAAATAATAACACACATCTACAGCCATCTGATCTTTGACAAACCTGACAAAAACAAGAAGTGGGTAAAGGATTCCCTATTTAATAAATGGTGCTCGGAAAATTGGCTAGCCGTAAGTAGAAAGCTGAAACTGGATCCTTTCCTTACTCCTTATACGAAAATTAATTCAAGATGGATTAGAGACTTAAATGTTAGACCTAATACCATAAAAACCCTAGAAGAAATCCTAGGTAATACCATTCAGGACATAGGCATGGGCAAGGACTTCATGTCTAAAACACCAAAAGCAATGGCAACAAAAGCCAAAATTGACAAATGGGATCTAATTAAACTAAAGAGCTTCTGCACAGCAAAAGAAACTACCATCAGAGTGAACAGGTAACCTACAGAATGGGAGAAAATTTTTGCAATCTACTCATCTGATAAAGGGCTAATATCCAGAACCTAAAAAGAACACAAATAAATTTACAAGAATTAAACAAACAACCCCATCAAAAAGTGGGCAAAGGATATGAACAGACATTTCTCAAAAGAAAACATGCATACAGCCAACAGACACATGAAAAGATGATTCAGTTTATTCTTAGATATTTTATTTTATTTGCAGCTGTTGCAAATGGGATTACTTCCTTTTTACACATATTGTTCACTGTTGGCATGTAGAAATGCCACTGATATTTGTATGTTGATTTTGTGTCCTGGAACTACTTAATGTGCTTATCAGTTTAAATCATTTCTTGATGGGGTTGTTAGGTTTTTCCTAGATATAAGATCATATTTTTTTGGAAATAAGAATAATTGACTTTAGTTCTCTGTAATTTGAATGCCTTTTACTTCTTTCAGTCATCTAATTGTTCTGGCTAGGACTACTACTATGATGTTAACTGAAAGTTGTGAAAGTGCATATCCTACTCTTCTTACAGGTCTCAGAAGAAAGGCTTTCAATTTGTACTCATCCAATATGATTCTACCTGTAGGTTTGCGGTTTATGGCTTTTATCATGCTGAGCTATGTTCCTTCTATACTCAGTTGTTTTGAGAGTTTTTAATCATGAAGGGATGTTAATGTTCTCTAATTTTTTTTTTTCATCATCAAACAAAGTAAGCATGTGGATTTTGTCTTGGTGCTGTTGATATGATATATCACATTTATTGATTTGCATATGTTGAAACAGTCTCGCATCCTTGAGATGAATTATACGTACTAATGATGAATGATCCTTTTGATATATTGTTGAATTCAGATTGCTACCATTTGTTAAGATGTTTGTGTTTATGTTCATCACAGATATTGGTCTGTAGTTTTTGTTGTTGTTGTATCTTTGGTTTCGGTATTCTAAACATAGTTGGAATACTATGATTTGGAACATATTTCAACTATGTTTTGGAATAATTTAAGTAGAATTGACATTAATTATTCAAATGTTTAGTAGAACTCAGAAGTGGAAATCTTCAGGTCCTGGGCTTTACTTTGATGGGAGAATTTTTATTATTGCTTTACCTCATTATTTAATAATGGTTTGTTCAGGTTTTGGATTTCTGGGCCTAGTGGTCTGTATTTGAATTTCTGTGGCACCAGTTATAATGTCTACTATTTTGCCTCTGATTTTATTCATTTGGACCTTTTCTTCTTTTTGTTAGTCTGACTAAAGTTTTGTAGATTTTGTTTGTCTTCAAATAAACCGCTTTTTGTTTATCTTTTCTATTATGTTATTAGAACACAGTTTTTATGTATTATGCTGTAGTCTTTATTATTTTTTCTTCTTCTAATTTTTTATTTGATTTCCCCTTGCTTTTGTAGTTTGCATTTCCTATTTTGTTTTGTTTTAAATTTCAACTTTTATCTTAGATATAGGGGTACATATTTAGGTTTGTTATAAGGGTATATTGTGCAATGCTAATGTTTGTGGTTTGCATTCTGTCACCTTGGTAGTAAACACAGTACACCAAAGGTAGTATTTTAGCCTATACCTCCCTTCCTCTGTCTCCTCTCTAGAAGTCCACAGTGTCTATTGTTCCCATGTTTAAGTGCTCATATGTTCAGTGTTTAGATCTCATTGATAAGTGATAGCACAGGGTATTTTGTTTTTTGTTCCTGCCTTAATGGACTTAGGATAATGGATTCCAGCTGCATCAATGTTGCTATAAAATACATGATTTTGTTCTCTTTATGGCTGCATAGTATTCCATGGTACAGATGTACCATATTTTATTTACCCAATCCATCATTCTTGGTGGATGATTTCTTGTCTTTGTTATTGTGAAAAGCACAATTATGAACATATTAGCACATGCATCCTTTTATGGAATGATTTATTTTCCTTTGGGTATATACCAAGTAATGGGATTGCTAGATGAAATGGTAGATCTGTTTTAAGTTTTCTGAGAAACTTTCAAACTATTACACATGTTGGCTTAACTAATTTACATTCCAACCAAGAGTTTCTAAGCTTCCCTTTTCCTCAGAGTCTAGAGAGCTTCTGTTGTTTAACTTTTTAATAATAGTCATTGTGACTGGTGTGACATAATATATCATTGTGATTTTGATTCACATTTCTCTGATGACTACTGATGATGCACATTTTTTCATATGCGGGCTGATCGTATGTCTTCTTTTGTGAAGTGTCTCTTCATGCCTTTTGCCTTTTTTTTTTTTTTTTTTTAAGTGTGGTTGTTTGTTTTTTGCTTGTTGAATTGTTTAAATTCTTTGTATCATCTGGATATGAGACCCTTATCAAAAGAATAGTTTGTAAATATTTTCTCTCATTCTGTAGGTTTTCTTTGTACTTGGTGGATAGTTTTTTTGTTTTGTTTTGTTTTGTTTTTTTCTGCAGAAGTTTTTTATTTAATTATGTCCCATATGTCAAGTTTTGTTTTTGTTTCAATTGCTTTTAAGGACTTAGCCAAAAATGATTTGCCAAGGCTGATGTCAATAAATAATATCCTGGGTTTTCTTCAAACACTTTCATACTTTGAGGTCTTCCATTTAAATCTTTGATCCACATTGCATCAATGTTTGTATAGGGTAAATTGTGGCAATCCAGTTTCGTTCTTCTACATGTGGCTAGTCAGTTATCCCAGCACCATTTATTGAATAGGGAGTATTTTCCCTATTTCTTGTTTTTGTCCATATTGTGAAAAAGAAAACGGTTGTGTGTGGCTTTATGAATGAGTTTGTTTTCTCCTCCATTCATCTATGTGTCTCTTTTCAAACTAGTACCATGCTTTTTAATTACTGTAGCCTTACAGTATAGTCTGAAGTTGGGTAGTATGGCGCTTCCAGCTTAGCTCTTTACTTTGGCTATTCTCACATTATTTTGATTCCATGTGAATTTTAGAGTAGTTTTCATCTAACTCTGTGATGATTTTGATAGTTTGACATGAGTATCATTGAATGTGTAAATTACTTTGGGTAATTTGGTCATTTTAATGATACAATACTGATTCTTCCATCCAACTCATGATAGTATATGGAATAATTTTATATTTTATTTCATATAATTCTAATATTTAAAATAATTATGTTAATATTTCCAGTCTCTGTTACTTTTACTGATTTTCATACATGAAGTCTTGCTTCTTGGTAAACAGGAGCTGCCTATTAACCTTGGAATTTGATCTGTGAGAGAAGCCTTTGAGACTAGGATCAGTTTCTTCAAAAATGCTTTTCTGGCTTGAATTTTAACTGGAACTTCACATGAGTGCTGACTATATTAATTCTCAGAGAAGATGTTTTTCTTCCACACAGGGACACGTCAACACAGGAAATTCGTCTTGCTTTACAAATAAAGTCCATGTAATGGACTTTATTTGTAAGAATGAGGGTAGATTTGGGGAGCTGAACTTACGTGAAGGCATATGTGTAGTGAGGGACCATTTTAGAATTCTTACAAATATGCTATAATTTGGATTTGACTCATATGACAAGGTGCTTTCTTGTTTTTAACTTTCACTTTAATTTCAGTGGTACGAGTGACGGTTTGTTCCACAGGTAAACTTGTGTCATAGGGATTTGTTGTACAGATTATTTCATTTCCCAAGTATTACCCACTAGTTATTTTTCCTGATCCTCTTTCTTCTCACAACTTCTACTCTCTGAAAAACCCCAGTGTGTGTTGTGGCCCACTATGTGTCCACATGTTATCATCGTTATGGTCCCTTATCTGTATGGTTCTATGGAAATTTGGTGACAGGAAATCAGATATGTTAGTACGAATACTCAGCTGTATAAGTGGGTATCAGCCAAACAGGAAGGAAATGCTTCAACAGAAAACTAACTGATTCATCATTGATTATTTAAAAACTCAGAATCTAAGTTCTTTACATTACTATTCCAGTCCTGGGGGAAAATATGATAAAACACAACAGTTGACATTGTATCATACACAGTCAAACAAACTACCTTGATTTCAAGTGTAGTTACATTGGACAGATAATTTTTCAATAATTTTCTGGGTTGTCTGTCTCCTAATTTGAATGTTACACCTACCCTTTCTCTTAATATATAGATATTTCAAATACAACTAAAAAATAACAGCCCTTCTTTTATTATCAGTGACCGTATTTTCTATGAGAATAACTCCCCAGTCTTTATCATGAAGTGGTAATGCATTTTGTGATGAAGTGTGCTTCATCTATTCAAGCACCACTTCATCTATTCAAGCACCACCACCACCCCACTCCCTGCTGCCCTGGACACCACACCCTATCACACTCAGCGACTCCACTATTTCTCTAAAAGAACATGTTCTACCATGAATCCTGCTTTTAGGGGCTGGAGTAGGGGTTTGCAGTTTTCTTTATTCATGGTGTGCTCTATTTGTCCACTTGACAATCTTGTATGCATTTTTCAAGCCTCAAGTCACATACCACTTGTGGAGCCTTCACTTATTGCCCCAGAGGTGTTTCTTCCTCTGAGATTGAAGCTATTTTAATGCAGTTTTTCTGCAATAGTAATTTGTTATCTAGAGAACACTGCCCGTCTCATTGCCTCATATTGTGCATTGCCCATTTCATTTCTAAGACTTATAAAAAATAATTATTCAAAAATTAATTGAATCTTAGGTCATCCAAAAACCAAAACTTTCATAACTCATGGTGGAGCCAACGGCACCTATGAGAGGATCTACCATGGGATCCGTATGTGGAGGGGGCTTCCTTCGTTTGCAGATCAATCTGATAACATTGTTCACATGAAGGCTAGGGGAGAAGCTGTTAAACTGGACACAAAAACGATGTCACCTACAGATTTGCTCAATGCATTAAAGGCAGTCATTATGATCCTTCATGAATGTACATTTTTTTTTTTTTAACTACATAGCATGTATTGATGAGTTCTCACATGAAAACCAGGGGAGCAGCAGTGACTCTGAACATGAACACAATGCTGAGTAAATACATGTATTTTCTAATGCTTGAAGACAATTGTCAATAAATCATTGTGAGTATCACACTGTGTGTGTGTGTGTGTGTGTGTGTGTGTGTTTGTGTGTGGTTTCACTGGAAACATTGGTCAGAGGTTGTAGGATAATGCGTATGTTTTGAAATAGCTGAAAAGTGAAATGAGAGAAATTGCTGATGATGGTAACAGAGGGATTATAAGGAAGACTGAGAACAAACCTGAAGCAGGGAACCATGAATGTCATGACAGTACTGACTAATTTATGCGGGTCCTTCAGCATGAGAGCTCCTCAAATGTTATGTTTTAAATAAATTTTATTTTATATATTGAAGGTATACAAAGTGATGTTATGGGATACAAATACATAGCAAAAATGTTACCATACTGAAGCAAATAAACACGTCCCGCATCTCACATTAGTTACACATTTTCTCTTATTTTTAAAACTCTTTAAAAATAATTCATTTTCATTAAGTCAGCATGACATAGTCAAACTCTAATTCCCATTACATTTAAAGATTTCCAAATGTTTTATGCTAACATTTTGTTCCTATCACTGATAAATTGTAAACTACCAGAGCTTTCAAATTTGGATTTAAAAAATTATTATAAAAAGAAGATACTAGCATAAATGTAGCTATATTCTTTGTTTTATAGCTGTGGTTGCTTTTTTAAATATAAAATAAAAAAATAATTGACTTAAAAAAATTAGCTGCCAAAATATCTCAAACCAGAAATATTAGGATTCTATACAGCACTTTTTGGTTTCAACATGGTAAGCCATATACTTACACGCTTTCTTATTTTTTTGTCTATTTGTGTGTAATTATTTCAACAGCAAAAACAGATGGAAGTACAATGCCTCAAAGTAAAATATTGAGCACCACTTGGATTCTAAAAATCACAATACAAGAAAAAGAGTAATAATTGCAAACATTTACTGAGAACCTCTTTATCATGAGAATAATTCTACCAAGTATTCTAAGATTCAAACTAAATCCAACCAGTTTCACACTTTTAAACATTAATCCACTGATGTCAATACTAACTCCTGATCAATACCGACTTCTTATCAGCTTTGCCTGGAAGTGTACCTGAACCTTGTCATAGGTTTGTCTCCTATCTGAAGATTTTGATACTATTTTGAACCTTGTATACAACATGTATTAATGATTTTTATACCAGATAATTAAACTTCTGTATTCTTAAATTTTGTATATGTATGTATGTATATATGTATAGATATACTTTTTTTTTTTCCTTTTGGCTTTAACTTCTTCCACTCTCTAGGCTAGAAATACTTGTTCTCTCTTACGTTCTCTCTTCACATCTTGAAATCTTATGCATCTAACAAATTCTAGTCTGTAAACCAAAATATAACCATCTTGAAATAAAATATTTTGGTTTTCATCCATGATTATGTGGCACTCATTGTAAACTTCTGAAAAAATTTGTACATATTTATCTTTTCTAGTTTATTCTACAAGTTGGTGTCTATTTGATTTTACTTCAGCTGTAAAAAGAATGTTACATGGTTATCAATCATGTTCAGCCTATGGAGACCTACAAAGTGTTTGAATTGAGTTTGTCACACACCAAAAAACAGACAACTACCTGGGCTAACTGTCCACAACCTCACCTGGTTCCATTACTACTCTCTGCATGTGTTGGCCTGCGTGGCAATTGTTACTCTATTTGTCATAAAATGTTGCTTTTTTGGTCATCAAAAGTTTGTTATGTCAATAAAGAAAGAGAAGACAGAGTAGCACTCTTTGAGATCTAAGGCTGGTAGGCATGACACAAGAGATCATTCCATTTAATTCCACATCTATATATTAAGTTGTGGCAAGATTCTTCTCTACATATCATAAGACCTGTAATTCCTGATTTATCTAAATATTTTACTCTTGGTTAAACATTAAGTAATGTGTAATTGTAATTTTAGAAAACCTCAAATAATTCAATTTTTATGCTTACAAGTGTATATTTTTAAAGTATAAAATTAGATTCACTGGAATTTCAGTCTGTTGATTTGAAATCGGAAAGACTAGGCATTTTAACTATGCATTTTAACAACATCTGTATAAACAAAATATAATCAAATAGAATGTATATGTTTCTGTCAAAGAAAATCAAAGCGAGGTCCTTGTTAAAGATTGCAAGGCAGATGTTATTCTGGCTACTGACTACTGAAGTAGGGGAGAGAGATTACAGTGTAATCTCAGCTCAATTCCACTAAAACAAAGGTACTGAGTTTTCTAAGGAGAAAACTGAGATGAATAAAAGGGAAATATGAGGAAATGAAAACGAGGAAAACAAGGGACTAGTAGGACTATAGGAAAATGGAGTATTACATAAAAAGGAAATGGAAAATAATTGGTAATTGTTCGGGAACATCAACTAGACAGTGTATATTTTGCAGTTTGGCAGGTTCATGCTATTTCGAGCAAAGTCTCAACATGGAGGCTGGGGTCACTTTTCAGGACAAATCCATCACCTAGTGCACATATAAGCTGAGCTAAACTTGGCCAAGTCTCTTAGCATGGTGTTTAGGCAAGTCTTTTGCGTTAAATTCACATTCTTTATGAAGTACACAATATTTCCTCATGAAAATTTTCTTTGTTTCAAAAATGCTAGATGGTCATAATTGGCTTCCTATCTAAAGCTATGCAACCTGGTAAACTATTTGTGTAGAAACTCTAAAGACGTTTTGCTTATATGGCCTTAAATGTGCTTGAGTTACTATTTTTGCTTTAGTGATGACCCTTTGTAATTGGATAGTAATACACAAAACAAAAGGAGAGACTAGTTCCTTTTAGTTAGGAATGACAGATGGAGCCCAGCAAGTTTAGTCCAGTCCCTCTAGATTATAATGCTACAAGATTTCTCTCCTGCACTAAGATCTCACACTTCTTGGCCTTACCTTGTCAAGTCAGATACTTCCAATTACTTTAATACCTGGCATACTGAAGATATACAAACCAGAAATGTATATGATTATTTTACTTACCATCCTCTCATAACACACACACACAAATAAATTTTGTATTGAATAAAGAACCAAATATTCTGTAAAACAATTTTTAAAGTCTATGCTAGAGAAAGCTTAATAAATGGCAAAAGCTCTCTAAATCTTGCCTTTAAATTTTGATCATTATAGCCTTTAGATTCAGAAGAAGAATTGCAAAGCAAATCACAGAGAAGAAAGAAACCAACTTAAGAGCAGTTCTTCTGTCTGACGAGATATATCTGAACATTTGCATGAAAGAAAGCATAATAATAATTTATGACACATGGTAAATAATTTTACAGCGCTCCTCTATAAATAATACTTTCAATAATAATTGGTAATGAAACTAGTAATGATAATGTCTAGAAAAGAAATATAAACTGAATATTTTATTAAACTGAACATATAGTCATTCCATTAAAGAGAAAAAAGTGTAAAATACAAGGAAGGAGAAAAGTAATGCATTAATGCTCTTTAATTATATTAATGTGTGTTTTAAAAAGGGGTAAACCTTACATGTAAATATTAGCCTAAGTCAATAATGAAGCTCAACTTGTACTATGCAAGCTAAATACTAGTTTGTTTATATATTCTTAGCAAAGTATCATCTGGAAATGTATTAATGGCTTTGTCAAAATAGATCTTCTTTGCAATTCTTAGACAAAATAGCCAGATACATAAATTTATATCTATTCATAATACTTTCACTTTGACTGGTTTAATTTTGAAAAGTCTTTTTACAGAAAGTTATATATATATTTAGGAAAATAGGTAAACATAGAGGTTTACTTGATAGAGAGTCATAAAAATTCCAAAGTGTATTAAATTCAAAACATTGTAATATTGTGCATGTGTCTGTTTCTTTGATATTGATTCAACAAACTTTTAAAAGACTCAGCCATTAACGATATATAAACACATAAACTTTAAGTAATCACATAGAATGACTGAATTTATGTAACATTCCTCATCTCTGTGATAATGTTTTTTATTTTTGTTTAGAATATAATACTTAAAGATGGGAATATGCAAGCACCACAGAGGTTGAAGACAAAAATCGAATAACTGTGAACTTAGTCTTGAAAATAAGATATAAATCTGGATCTATCTACATCAAAGACAAACTGTATATGTAGGAGTTTTCTATATTGATTCCTGTGCAGAATGCTATGTTTCTTAAAAGATAAAACAAATATGCTAATTGAAAATGTCTTTCTTATATTCTTTAATGTAAGTATATTTTATACTTAAGTATTAAGTATATTTTAAGTAAATTAAGTATGTTTTATATAATCAAGTACTTAATTTAAGTAAATTAAGTATATTTTAAGTATATTATTTAAAATACATATCGGTAAAACCTAATAATCATCATAAAAATTACTGAATAACAGTAAAGAGTAGAGCCTTGGGAGGGGTGTGTCTTCCTGCTGCCACCGCCTCACAGTCTCTCCAGTGTCCTCTATAGATGAAGCTTACCTTTCAGACAGCTGGCAAATGAGGAATGTTTACAGGGTCCTGATTCAACATCACAAAGCTTTATTTGCACCTGAGGAACAATCAATTGAAAACTGCTAAACAAATTTCAAATTTCTCATTTGTTAGCATCCCCAAAGTTCTTGAACACTTGGCCATTGAATCTTAGGTTCACATGAGTAAGAGGCATGGCTTTCTTTTGAAAATAATGTTTTTGTAAGTTAGGGCATATAGAGGTTCCAACAAAGATGAGCTTAGAGTTGTCCCAGTGGCCAGTTTCCTAAAGTCCAAATGTATGATAAGAATTGAGATACTAGTAGTTTGCAATCTGCTCTTCTGGGCCCCTGTGTACCATTCACCTATCACCAGTCATATGCCCAACAAACCAGCCCTGGAGTTGCCAGTTATCTGGTGCTTTGCCTGTAAGTAAATATTAATTTTATCAATGCAGATATATAAAAATGTATCACTGATTTCCTTGTAAATTCCTAGTTATTAATCTGATTAATCACTTTCTTCGTTTATAATCCAGTCAGAATTTTGTTCATATACTGCCCTCTATTTTTCTTGTCATGTTTTCTCTATACATTCTTCTTTACAAAAGATAAATTTGTTAATTGAAAGAGATCTACAATCTTGAGTCGTCATGACTGTGATTCAGAGTGACTGGCAAAGATATAAAAGATTAACCAAGGTCAGATAAACTAGTGAAAATTAATGAATAATCCTTGGTCAGATAAGGTGATCTTTGTAGTTGAATTGATCAATCATAATGAGGACATGCAAGTTGCAAGAGCTGGGATAGCATGAAATAAAAATGGAAACAAACACATTGAATCAGATCACAAATATTTCAACAAAGCATAGTATGGATAGTTAAGACCGAGAAAACAACTGAAAACACGAGAGCTTTAGAGGAAAAACAGGTAATGAGGACAGTTTTATTGTAAGTTGTTAGCAAAAAAGAAAAAAAAAAAAAAACTTGTGTTTTCATCAGTTTACTGGCAATTTCTAGAGCATTAGGTGATTCCTCTTGGAGGCTCTATCAGTCAGGCATTTAGTTCCATTTTATTTCATGTAATCAACTAATAAATATTTCACATACTTAGGAAGCCCATTTCTAATTTCAAAAATAAAAATATCTAGTGTTTTTACTGCTTTTTATTTTATTTTTTATTTTTCCGTAGCTTATTGGGGTACAGGTGCTGTTTGGTTACATGAATATGTTCTTTAGTGGTGATTTGTGAGATTTTGTTGCACCCATCACCTGAGCAGTATACACTGCACCGTATTTGTAGTCTTTTATTCCTCACCCCTCACTCCCTCCCACCCTTACCCACAAGTCCCCAAAGTCCATTGTATCATTCTTATACCTTTCCATCCTCAGAGCTTAATTCCCACATATGAGTGAGAAGATATGATGTGTGATTTTCCATTCCTGAATTACTTCACTGAGAATAATAGTTTCCAATCTCATTCAGGTTTCCGTGAATGCTGTTAATTCATTCCTTTTTATGGCTATTATTTCATCATATATATTTGGGTAGGTTCCACAATTTTGCAATTTTATGCTGTTATAAACATGCATGTGCAAGTATCTTTTGTATATAATGACTTCTTTTCCTCTGGATAGATACCTAGTAGTGGGATTGCTGGATCAAATGGTAGTTCTACTTTTAGTTCTTTAGGGAGTCTACACACTGTTTTCCATAGTGTTTATACTAGTTCACATTCCTATTAGCAGTGTATGTAATGGCTTCTTTTCCTCTGGATAGATACCCAGCAGTGGGACTGCTGGATCAAATGATGGTTCTACTTTTAGTTCTTAAAGGAGTCTCCACACTGTTTTCCATAGTGTTTGTACCTCAGTCTGGGGTATGTTTTTATCAGTAATGTGAGAATTGACTAACACAATTTTATAAATTTCTTTGACTTTTGCTTCAGGCAATGTCACAGATTAGATCTCAACACATTCTTAAGTATTTATTTTAGACATATCTGACTACAGTGCAACAAATTTTTTTTAAATAAAAATAGATTAAAAAAGAATGCACCACTATTCAAATACATACATTTCAGTGTTTCATACAGTGTAATATACTGAGATGATTACAAGTGACTCAATTTTTTCCACTTCTTCTGCTCCAGAAACATACACTTCCAGAAGAAAAAGTGACATTAAACAACATATACAGCCTAGCATAAAATGAAGACATTGTATCCAACAACTGCTAACATTACAGGGCATTTTATGATTAAATCCTTGTAAAAGCTATGAAAAAGTGGCTTTTGAGAGGAAACCAAATGAGATATAGTCCCTGGAAGTACAGAACAAAATTTAGAGTGCAGCGACTTCCTGCTTAAAAGTAATAAAATACAACAAATGTAATGGAACTAGAGATCTGCCTAGAATAAAACAGAGTCAATTAAAAAAAAATTGTGAAGACATGGTCTTACATGCAGAGTGTTCATAAATTAATACCGGTTGAAAATTTCCTAAAGGAAACCATATAAGAAAATAACCATATACAATAGAAACATTTGCATCCAAGATTTATAAATAGAGAAAAATGTCAGAATAACATTCATTTTGCAATCCTTAACAAGGACCTTGCTTTGATTTTCTTTGACAGAAACACATACATTCTGCTTGATTGTATTTGGTTTATACAGAAGATGTTGTTAAAATGCACAGTTAAAAGGCCTAGTCTTTCTGATTTCAAATCAATAGATTGAAATTCCAGTGAATCTTGTTATTTTTACTTTAAAAGTATACACTTGTAAGTATAAAAATTAAATTATTTGAGGTTATCTAAAATTATAATTACACTTTACTTAATATTTAACCAAGAGTAAAATATTTAGATAAATCAGGAATTACAGGTCTTCTGAAATGTAAAGGAGAATCTTGCCACAACTTAATACATACATGTGGAATTAAATAGAATGATCTCTTGTGTCATGCCTACCAGCCTTAGATCTCAAAGAGTGCTACTCTCCCTTTTCTTTCTTTATTGGCTTAACAAACTTTTGATAACCAAAAAGCAACATTTTATGACCAAAAAAATAAAAATAAAACATAAACATCTCATTCTGTCATTTTTCCTCTCTCTACAAATCTTGGATGCAAATCTTTCTATTGTATATGGATTCATTGATTTGTTGTTGTTGTTGTTTTTGTTTGTTTTTTGTATCTCAATTTTCTTCAGTTCAGTTGTGATTGAATTTTTTTTTCTTCTGAGAGCTTTGGAGTTGAATTGCTCTTGCTTCCTTAGTTCTTCTAGTTGTGATGCTGGTTTGTTAATTTGCAATATTTTTAAATGTTTCATGTGGGCATTCAATGCTATTAACTTTCCTCTAAAACTGTGTAACCGTGTTCTGGAGAATCTGGTATTTTGAATCTTTGTTCTCATTAGTTTCAAAGAATTTCTTTATTTCTGCAAAAGTCATTCAGTAGTAGTTTTTCTTTCCTTGTAATTGTATGGTTTTGAGTGATTTTCTTACTATTCTATTACTATTGTGCTTGGTTTGTGAGAATGGTTGATATGATTTTGGTTTTTGTTTGAATTTGCTGATTATAGTATTTTGTCTCAGTATGTGGTTAATTTTGAAGTATGAGCTACATGGCTATGAGAAGAATGCACATTCTGTTGTTCTGGGTGAAGACTTCTGTAGATGTCTATTAGGTCCATTTGGTCAAGTTTTGAATATCTTTGTTCATGAATATCTTTGTT
The DNA here is from genome assembly GCF_002776525.5 of Piliocolobus tephrosceles. Taxonomy (NCBI): domain Eukaryota; kingdom Metazoa; phylum Chordata; class Mammalia; order Primates; family Cercopithecidae; genus Piliocolobus; species Piliocolobus tephrosceles. Next base: position 20,619 of record NW_022322337.1, on the reverse strand, counting down.
AATTTTCTGCCTTGATTATCTGTCTAATATTGTCAGTGGAGTGTTGAGGTCTCCTGCTATTATTGAATAGGAATCTCAATCTCCTCATAGATTTAAACTAACTTGCTTTATAAATCTGGGTGCTCTATTGTTGGCTATATACATATTTAAGATAGTTAGGTATTCTTGTTAAATTGAACCTTTTATCGTTATATAATGCTCTTCCTTATCTTTCTTAAAATCCATTTGATCTATAATTAGGATTATAAGCCCTGCTTTTTTCTGTTTTCCATTTGTTTGGTAGATTTTTCTCCATCCCTTTATTGTGAGCTTATGGATGTCATAGCATGAGAGATGGATCTCTTGAAGATAGTATGACACTGGGTCTTGCTTCTTTATCCAGCTTGTCACTCTGTGTCATTTGAGGGACCCTTAGCCTATTTATATTGAAAGTTACTATTGCTATGTGGAGATTTGATCCTGTTATTGTATTGTTAGCTCATTATAATGCAGACTAGTTTGTGTGGTTACTTTATAGTGTCAGGAATCTCAGTACTTAAATGTGTTTTTGTTTTGGTTGGTAAGTATCTTTCCTTTCTTTCAAGTCTGCTGCTGGCCTGAAGAGGTTCCCTTTGTAGGTGAACAGTCTCTTCTCTCTAGCTGCCATTCACATTTTTAAAATTGCATTTCAACCTTGGAGAATGTGATGATTATGTGTGTTTGGGATCGGGGTCATTTGCATAATTGCCGGTGTTCTCTGCATTTCTTGAATTTAATGTTGACCTCTCTAGTTAGTTTGGGATGGTTTTATGGATAATATCCTGAAATATACTTTCCAAGTTGCTTGATTTCTCCTTGTCTCTGTAAGTAATGCCAATGAGTCATATATTTTGTCTCTTTACATACTTCCATATTTCTCAGAGATTATTTTTATTTATTTTTTCCTGACTGAATTCTTTCGAGAAACTATCATAAAGCTCTAAGATTCTTTCCTCAGCATATACTTTCTTTCCTTAGCCTATACTCTCCTTAGTATTTGTGATACATTTTGCAATTTTTTAGTGTGTTTTTCAGCTCTAACAGATCAGTTTGGTTCTTTTTTATAATGGCTGTATCTTCTTTCAACTCCTGCATTGTTTTATTGTTATTCTTAGCTTTGTTGAATTGGATTTTGACATTCTCCCGAATCTCAATGATCTTTATGTCTATCCATATCTTAAATTATATTTATTTCATTTTAGCCATTTCAGCCTGGTTAATAAACTTTCTGGAGAACTAGTGCAGTCATTTGGAGAGAAGAAGGCACTCTCCCTTTGTGAGTTTCCAGATTGTTGCCCTCATTCTTTCTCATTTGTGTGGACTTATATTCCTTTATTATTTGAAGTTGCTGTGGAATTTTTAGCTTTTTTCTCCTGTGAGTGATTATGATATTACATGGGTTTGGTTGACTGGTTTCAATTCTAGTCCACTCCTGGGTTTGGAATAGTGGACTGTTTGTGTTTTTTCTCCAATTTGTATCACCACATCCTTGTTTCTATTGTTGATTGTTTTGGTTCATGGGATTGTCTCAGGCACAGGCCACTGTTGGCAGATAAGCCATATCCTTGACAGGCCAGCCCTAGAGTGTTGTTTTTATGCTTTCTGGGGCAGCCCAGGGTTACATCTGTCAGCAGAATTCAGATGCAAAGGGGAATATATTGATTTGAAGCTTTAAACATGTATGACCCATCTGACTATTGGAAGTAGGGGTGATTGTAGTTGTCTGCCCTGTAGTCTGGGTATTTCCAAGGCAATAGCAGGATGTGCTGCCCAGCAAATTCAGACAGCAGTAGAATGCCTAGGCAGAAAGCTCTAGCAGATTTGGCTTACCTGGCTATCAGCAGCAGTAATTGTTGGTGACACCTTCCCTCCTGTATGGGTGCTTCCTGGGACAACAAGAGGCTGTACCTACTGCCAGAATTTCCACAGAAGCAGGACCACTGGGTCAGAAGCTCTAACAGGTATTGCCCACCTGCCTACTAGTGATGAAGGTGAGCATCCTCATATACTCTTTCACCTAGGTGTTTCCCGGATCAGTGGAATGCTGCATGCTCCAGCTGAGTACACACAGATACAGGGCCACTAGGCCAGAAGTTCTAGAGGCATTGCTCACCTGGCTATAATTGATGTGGTTGAGTGAAGTCACATGCCCTGCCATCTGGGTGTTTCCTGGGACATGAGGAGACTATGTACTCCAGCTGAGTTTACACTAAAATGTGACCAGTGGGCTAGAATCTCCAGTAAGCATTGCCTACTTGGCTACTAGTAGCTGGGTTGGTGGAGTAGCCAGCCAAGTTTGGGCCAAAGAAGGACAGCTAGGCTGGAAAATGGTGCTAAGCCCCTTCCAGCAAAGGGAGCAATATTACTGCTCCAAGGCACCACAACTATGTCTTCTATTTTAGCTGTGGCATCATTACTGGTCTTCTCTTGGGCTCAAGCTTGTAAGATCTCCTTCTAAGTTCACCTTGCAAAATGTTTGGGTGGCTCTCTGCCTCAATCAAGAAGCACACTGCAGAGCGCCTGGGGACGGGGGAAGGGAAATTTTTCACTTTCCTGTTCTTGTACAGGTCGCTATGGAGAGCATGAATCCCCCTCAGAGCTGTCACTCACTCTTCCTTTCTCATGTTGGAGAGGTTTTCCTTGCTCTGTTCTAAGCCTAGACAGGTCAGTGCTCAGCTTTGCTCCTCTCTGCTCTCTGTGTTTCACTCCTGCTTTGATGGATCCCGACATGGGTTCTCAAATGCTTCATGGATTCTCAAAAAGGGTCAGGGTTCACTAACCCTTTTGTTTCCTGTTCCTGAGAGCAGCAGACACAATCTGCTTGTAGTTCATCATCTTGGCCCCACCCTTGAATGGAATCCTTATCTCATTCTCATCCATTTCGCAAAGTAAGTCATCTCAAAAAGAAAGCACATATCACTTATGGTGTAAGTAATGAGATCTATAAAGCTATTTATCATAGGTCTGTATGGTGTGAGTTCCCATATTCGCTTACCAGCCTAATGGCATCATTCACATAAAGGTCAAAAGGGCATCTGTGGAGATGAATGTAAACACAACGACAAGAGTGAATTTTTTAAATATCTTAAAAGCAGTCACTAATAAACCTCCAGATAAGTACCACTGTTTATAAAGTCTAACCTACTGATGCAGGATATTTTCTCGACCCCTTTGTGGGACTCATGGCAGGGGTGTCTCATTTACTCAGACTGTCCTCGTACCCCTTGCAGGAGGGAGTGTGCAAGCAAACAAGTGCAGGAACCGGGAGTGAGCAAGTGCAGGAACTGGACAACCACTTTCGGACACTGACCAGAACAAACTCCATTTACTCGGCTTGCCTGGCTCAACCCATTGTGGGAAGGAGCACCTAGGCAAGCGAGTGTGGGGTCTGGCCAGCTGCTTTTGGGCAGTAGCATGAGCAAACTCAGTGCGGGCCCCATGGCAGCATCCAGGTAGAGATGCCTGCGACCCCATGAAGTTCCAGAAGGTGTGTTACAGTGCTCTTTCAGCTCAGTCACCTGTGGATGGCTTAGTACTACCTATGTGCTTACCTATATTAAGGAATGTATTATTCACCTTATCTGTCATTACATTCCACCTGAAAGCACTACTAAAATATTCACAACTTTCTTGTGTACTCTGCTTCTCTTCTTTACCCTGCAGTCCCCTCCTCTCTTGTTTTACTATGAGTGTATCAAAGTTTTGCGAATCATTCCATATTTCACCTTCTCCAAAAAGGACTGTACTCCTCTTTTTCCATGTACAGCTATTCTCACATGGTGGTGAGAAATAGTAAATACATAGGGGCCCTAAAAAACAGTAACATTATTTTAGATTTCAAGCTCCAGATATAAGAACCAAACATTCATGAAAGTAAAGAAAAGAAATACTTTTCATGTAATCTTGTCTCTCATCCTCAAAATATGACTGTAATATCATACACTCTCCAGTGAAAATCTTGAGATTTCTTGTCAAAAATTAGCACTAAGTGTTAAAATCTCTAGCACCTTAAATTTTATGTTTCTAACTACATTCTATTCTATGTGTTTTTACGGTTGTAACTGTTGTTCCTACCATTTAGTTGTTGGAAAAGTAAATGAAATATTTACACAGACCATGGAATGACAAATACTACTACAATAGAAACTAGAAAGTGGAAGTCTTTATATCTTGCTTTGGAGGTAAGCATTTGGCTGATAAATGTCTACATGTTACTGAAATGGTAGGGATGTGACTCCTGATTCTTTCTCCCATACTGAAATGGCAGGGATGTGGCTCCTGATTCTTTCTCCCATCTCTGGCTAATGAGTGAAATCTGTATGTCTTTACATCTGTGTAAATAAGGCAATACAGTAATTTAAAACTACCCTGTGTCTAACTTCTTCAAAGATTTCTATTTTATTTACAATTTTGCATATCACTATAGTTTTTTCATTATTATACTATAATATCCCATTATATAAATAAACTGCAACTAATTAAACTAAATTTATGTCTATACTACATAGAAAAGCAATTCAAAAAGCATTCCAATATCACAGTTTCTTTACCACAACCAGGTAGAGTTAATAAAAAGACCCATATAGTTTTGTACTTTGTACTCTGTATGGACTCCTCTCCTATATGAGAGTAAGAAAAACTTCCTCATTATTATTGAATCAATGAGAAGGCTTTACCATATAAATGTGCCAGGGACAACTTATAGACATATGAGTTATTTTGGTACTATCCATGATAATGGTGGTATTAGTCAGGGTTCTCCAGAGGGACAGAATTAATAGGATATATGTATACATAAGGTTGTTTATTAAAACCAATTGGCTCACACAATCACAAGGTAAAGTCCCATGATAAGGAATCCGCAAGCTGGGGAAGAGAGAAGCTAGTAGTGGCTCAGTCTGAGACCAAAAGCCTTAAACACAGGGAAGCCTGGCAGTGCAGCTTTCAGCCTGTGGCTGAAATTCCGACATAACCTGGCAAACCACTAGTGTTAAGTTCAAGAGTCCAAAGGCCAAAAAACCTAGAGTCTCGTGTCCGAGGGCAGGAGGAAGAGGTGGAAGCCTCTAGCATGCGAGAAAGATGACAGCCAGAAGACACAGCAAGCCAGCTTATTCCAGTTTCTTCCTTCTGCTATTGTCTAGCCATCCTGAGAGCTGATTGGATGGTGCTCACCCACATTGAGTGTGAGCCTTCCTGTCCTAGTCTGCTGACTCAGATTTCAATCTCTTCTGGCAATATCCTCTCAGACACACCCAGAAACAGTACTTTACCAGCTATCTATGCATGCTTCGATCTAATCAAGTTAACACTTAATATTTACTATCACAAGTCCATCCCTTGTCAACATGGCACTCATACACATCTCCTGAAATCACATAAATCACCAAATACAGAAAATAATAAGATTATATTTACATCTAACATAATACAACTATTCTTTCTATAACTGGAAGTACATTAATCCTTAACCTAAATGCTATTACATAAAGTTAAAGAAACTTAAATGCTAATATGAAGTAAATCAATCTTATGTTACATAATAAAGAAAAAAGGAAGGAAATAAAATGAAGATATTTTCTTGGTACAAGTGTATACATGCACAAATTTATTCTTCATAAAATAAGGAGAAAATACTCATGACAATTACAGTTGTTGTTTCTGCAACTGTTTATGCGGTCATAGCTGGTGTTAATAACTACCTTCTACTACCCATTCTGTATTCCCTTTGTCTTCAGCAAGCACCTCAGCTAGTGGTCATTTTTAGTTCCTGGAATAACCTAAACCTTTATTTTTGAAGGGTCTGAGCCATGTGGCGTCCTGCCTGGATTTAGTTGTTGTAGTTTCCCATTGATCATAATCACAGGGCATGGTAATTCTAAGAGATGCCCTAAGGAATCTCCTTATTCCAGAAATACTCTTCCTTACATCTATTATGGAGTTGTAGTCTAACTTCATTTTAATAATCCAGGCCAATCACTCCAGCCAACAAGATAACTCCCTTCTTAGTCTGTTGGCTTAAAGAAAGAAGGAGCCCAAAGTGGTCAAGTAGCAATCTTAACTTCCAGTTTAATAAAGTCATTGTTGTGCCTACTTGTGGCAGCATTGCTCCCTCCCTGGCAGGAGTGACAGGAGTGAATGGAGAAGGAGGCTGAGTGGTGTCCACATAACGGGTCATCCTTACCACTTGATTATTAAAGGCCTCTAGGCCAGTAGAACATAATGTTGTGAGAACAGGAAATAACATTTATTTTAGAGGTAATGGTGAGTGGTGCTACTTCCACTTCCACCACTTGATTCCTGGACCCAAGAACCTTGGCTATGGAAGAAACAGTAGTTTATATTGGACAGTGATTCAGAGTATACAGAGGCTTCTGGAAAATTTTGCCCCAGCCCTGCAAAGTGTGGTCACCTTTAGGGTGATGTAATTGTGACTTGAAAAGGTCATTCCACCATTCAACAAGCCAGCTGCCTCAGGATGATGCAATGCCTCAGAGAACATTGCAAGACCAGTGAATTCCATGAGCATGAGCCCACTGCTGCACTTCTTTGTCTGTGAAGTGAGTGCCTTGGTCAGAGGCAATGCTCTGTGGAGTACGTTGACAGTGGACAAGGTATTCTGCAAGTCCACAAATGATAGTCTTGACAAAAGCATTGAGTGCAGGATTGGTAATTTCATATCTGCAGTGTCTATTTTAGTGAGGACAAATAACTGCCCTTTCCAAGAAAAAAAAAATCCAATGGAATCAACCTGTTAGCAAGTAGCTAGCTGATAACTCTGAGTAATGGTGACATATCAAGGGCTCAGTGTTTTCTCTGCTACTGGCAGATTGGACATTCAGCCATAGCTGTAGCAAAGTCAGCCTTGTGAGTGGAAGTCCCTGTTGCTGAATACATAACCTCCATTCCTGCCACAGTGGCTACTGTGTTCATGAGCTCATTGGGCAATGACAGGAGTGGATTGTGACAGGTCTTTCTTGACTTATTAAGTTTATTCATTAGTTATTGAGGTATGTTCCCTTACCTAAGTTTTACCTCCCTTAAAACTTTCATCACTTTGCATTCATTCTTAATTGTTGTAAGCCACCACTACTTAGGAATTAATAATTATATTTTACAGTCTTTGTACATTCATTCATTGGAGAGTCAAATATTCTATTTTTGTCTACCTTTCTGTTCTGCAACTTCATGTTTTGCTTTTTATTTATATAATTTTTATTAAGTTTTTACTTACATAATACTACATCATAATCTTAACTTTATCTTAAGGAGTGCATGTATACCTATTTAAAAGATTCTTTATTTTCCAGAGAATTTTTCTTAGAATTCTCCATGTACAATCTCTAATGTGAAGACTTGACTGTCTAGGCATTATGTGCCTGTCTTAGTCATTAGTATCTCTTTGTCACTGTGCTCAATTGAGTGTACAATTTTTAGGTCTAGTGTTTTCGTCTTTATGGTCATTTCTTCTGTGTCTTCTAATTTCTTCCTGGGAAACAGTACATTCTCAAATTTGTATGTACTGGCAATTTATTCCCAATAAAAATTTTTAAAAAATTATATTCTGCCACCAAATCACATGAGTATCTACTTGGCCTCTCTGGATAGGGTCAAGTTTCTAGCATAAGCAAAATTCACCTTTTATTTGGCATATATATTGCAAATATAATCTTCCAATGTAACATTGGTCTTTTGGTATTATTAATAAACATTTTAATCCAATTCGTGTGCTTCACAGAAGTGATAGTCATACAGTAATCCTAGTAACCCATGTCTTTTCCATTTTTAACACATATATTTGCATCTTTTTCCACGTAGTCTCTAAATCTTGGATTAAAAAGGCTATACATGCACATCAAACCATGACTGTTAGAGTCTTCTTGCTCAAATCATTAATATACTACACTTGCTGCATCATTGGATATATCAGTTCCTGAAAGAATAGTGACAAAATTTCTGTGATGTTGGCTAATTTTTATATTCTGCTTATAATTGAGAATATTCCTGCTTTATAGAATTTAAGGTGATCATGTTGGCTACCTTCATGTAACAAATTATTACAGTTTCCTAGTGTCATGAGATCCTCGGTATGTCACTTCGACAGCCAGAACCCTCTGGGTCTGGTGGCACTTTCTGCCTAACTACTACTTGCACCTGCTCGGCTCATTCCACCCCGTTGGCCTGGCGGGCTGTGCTTGGCTCTGGCTACTAGCCTGGACCCCACACCTGCCAGCATCAAGTTAGATGTGAAGTAGTGAGTGTGTGGAAGAGTGAGCACAAGATCCAGTCACTGTGCACAACTAGGCATGTTGGCTGTTGCAGAGAGGCGGGCAGCTCCAGGCACCAGCACAGTTACCAGTTCTGTGCGAGGCTGCAGCTGGACCAGACATACTGCACGCAGCTTCTGCTGTAGTCATCCACATCTGGATGAGGGGAATGTGGTGGCACCTGGAAGCTTGGAGACGTCAGGAACTGCAGAGTCCCAAAGAGGGTGTCATATCTCTGGTTGGGAGATCATAGGTCTGGACTCCCCAAGGGGCTACAGCTCTTCTCGCTGTCTTGCCACCTGCAATATGGCAAGTATGGAAGGATGTTTCAGGCCTGTTTGTGTTACAGATATTTCAGTCCCACTATTAGGTGGTTCCTGAGTTCTTGTCCCATGTCCAGGAAGAATTAGGTACACAGTCAAATGGTGAGTGAGCAAAGCAGAGAAGCGCTTCTTTGAGTGACATAATAGCTCTCAGGAGGCCCAAACTGAGTAGCTCCTTTCCACAGTCAGGTCATCCCAATGAGTTCCCAACACTTGAGGAGACCCATGGTTAACTCCTTTCCACTGGCAGGTCATCCCAATGTCTGTTAGAATCTGACTGTGTCTGGAGGTTGTTATGGGCTTAGAAGGGAGGAATTGTTTGCTGATTGGTCCATGAGCTGACATGGGTGGGCACGGAAAAGGCACCATCAATTCTTACTCCTGGCAGCAGCCTTCATCCTGAAATGACATATCAGCCCCTAGGCTTCAAGGTGCCCCTAGCTTGAAGATGGGGCTTCATCAGGGATCTGCCTGTTACCACCCAGAAGCCTGTCTGTCTCCTGTGCCATGAACAAGTCATCCATGGCACTCAGGCTGTTAATGCGTTAATGCCGAGAGGCACCTGCAGGATGGGGCTGAGTCACCCTCAGTCCCTACTTGGCTGCCTTCCTGTGTTCGTCTCTGCTCAAAGTCTGGAGGGGGCTGAGGTGGCGTGGGGTTGGTGTGTAAGCCTTGCCCCAAGCATTTATATGTCCAGCCACATCGTGATAGTGCCCAGGCTTGGACACAACTTTGCTCCACACCAGAGCAGGTCCCGGGAGTAGGGAGAAGTCAGGCAGCAAGAGCTGGCACTTCTGAGCTTTGCAAGGGCAGGGAGGGTTCCTAAGCCCCTATAAATACAGAGATGCCGAAGTCCATAACCATGGCTGAGCAGCTGCAGCAGCATCTGGGAGCACGGTACTACCACCTTGCCAACTCAGAAAATGATGGGGCTCCTGTCTGTTCCTGTTTCCTACTGAGTCCGTGGAGTATGCAGCCTCAGTATCCCAACTCCAGCTGGCATCTTTGCAGTGGCTGCTTCCTATGGGCTGCTGCTGTCACTACTAGTGAATTAAATATTTTGTTGTTACTTTTCATTATTATTATTTTTTTTATTTTTGGTAATGTTTTTAAATCAAAATCAGTCATTTACTAATGTCTGTAATTGTGTCAAGTACATGTGATATATTGTGATGTATATGTGTGTGAAAAATATGTGTTATATTTTTGTTAAGTTTACTTCAAATGTTTTTATAATCTAATGTTTTACATGCGTGTTTTTGATAGGAAATAAGTAGACTTAAAAAAATCTATTGTTTTATGTGTACTTTCTAAACATAAAATTTATAGCTACTTGTACTTATTTGTAAGATGCTATATTTCATTGTTAATATCTTTTAATAGACTTTCCACTTTTCTGATTATATTTCCTCATCTTTTGTGAGAGTGGGGCAGAGCAATAGTCATTTATGCATTCATCTAGCTCAGTGAATCTGCAATTTTACATATGATAATATTGAAAGGGCAGAGGAAGCAGTAAATTAAACATTTGTCTCAGGTGAGTAGAGAAATTACTTTGAGTTCTGTCCTTTGTCCCATACCTGTGAAGATTAACTCTCAATTTACATTGCTTGGGTGAAATTCAACAGAACCGTTTTAGGGTGAAGATCTTTCTGCACACAAAGAAGACCCTAGTGAGAAAATTGTGAGGGAGGTATTTAGAGGTTTTATTTTTGTAGCTTTCTTATTTAGGAATAAAACAGGAGGCAGGTTTGCATGACACAGCTCCCAGTTTGGCTGTTCACTCTGACTTAGTCCCAGGCATGTTTGTGTTACAGATATTTCAGTCAAACCATTAGGTGGTTGCTGAGTTCTTGTCCTATGTCCAGGAAGAGTTAGGTACACAGTTCAATGGTGAGTGAGCAAAGCAGAGAAGAGCTTCGTTGGGTGACATAACAGCTCTCAGGAGACCCTAAGTAGGTACCTCCTTTCCACAGGCAGGTCATCCCAATGAGTGCCCAACACTCGAGGAGAACTGTGGGTAGCTCCATGGTAGTGATTCTGGGGCTTTGAGATTTATTTTCCTTTTACAGAAAGATAGATATCTGAGTAGATGGAGGAATGCTACGTATTCCCTATCTTAAAACGGTGCCTTTTTGCCTAACCCTAACTATTGAAGGTCCATAAACATTGTTTATGTACCTAAATCTGCATATCCATAGTCCATAAAAATATTTATATAGAGTTGATTTTAATCACTAAATCAATCAGTGCAAAAAAAAATAATAAAATGCCAGAAGATTTTATTTATTTTAAAACTTATTGCTAATTGTGGGCATAATATTTTTCCTAATGACATTATCAAACTTTTGCTTATTCACACAAAAACAACATGTGTGTTTTTTCTTCTATTTTTTCTGATGTCAGATATAATAAATAATAACAAATCCAATCAGCTTCTCACATTTAGTATAACCAGTTCATATTTGATCAGGCTATTTGGATGACATACTTAGATTAGTAACATACATTTTTAATCTTTTTGTCGTTTATAAATTTTGTCTTTATATGAAAATTCATGTTTATCTGTTAGAATTGCTTGCTAAAAGCTTGAGCTTATGATCGTCCTTTAAAATTTGAGTATTTTTTTTTAACCTATACAGTAGAAATCAAATCTGTAGTTTGTTATCTAAGACTACATTCTCCTATTTCAAGTTAGCTTTTTTCTTTACCTTTCTGCTTTCAATTTTCTCTATGATCCATACCCATTGGAAAGATTTCCAAATATCTTGTCTACTTCTTTTATATTTCTTCTAATTATTATGAAATCCCTCTTTGGCTACATTGTATAAATCCTACCAAACCTTTCATCTCACTTCATAAGCCAACAACATTACTAAGGCTTTTCTTAGTTGTTCCATGTGAAACTTACTGTATTTTTCCTCTGGAATTCTGAACACCCTGTACTAAATATATATAGTTTATCAAAATGGTTCTTATAGGTTTTGAAATGTATTTTTATTATTAAACCATTGGGTGGTTAATGTGAGCAAGTAATGTGAAATTGTATTCCCCTAAACCATCTGGAACCTTGGACTTATTGTGCAATGGATGTAAATTGGGTTATGTGTGTATGTTTTAGTGTGTAAAACATCAAATCTAAAAGTTATTGTTTAATTTTTCTTTACACCAATCTAGATAATAAAATTATCTCTATTTTAAGTATTTTATTTCCAAGTTCTAGACAGTTGCATAAACTTTTCCCTGACATATTGTATATCTGTTTTATTTTCTCCATAAATATTTGACTTACAAAGAGCTAATAATCTTTAATATTTAAAAATTAACTTTTTACTTGTGTGTCTGAATTATCATTTTAACTCTGCTCAGGAAACACTCAAACCCTGCAGAGTAGTGTGTGAGGGAGCTGCTGCCATCATGGTGTCTGACAAGTGGGTTTTCTTAATTCTGCTGCCTCAGCTCTGCTGTGTTGACTGTGGAAGGTACTGGGGCAGCACTGTAACATGAGCCATTGGCTTAAGGTCAAGAATATTTTGGAGGAATTCATAGAGAGGGGCCACCAGGTAACAGTGTTGACTCTCACACACAGGCTTTTTCATTGTCTACAGGAAGCCTTCTGCATTGAACCTTGAGGTTGTTCAAGTGCCACATGATAAAGTGACTTTTGAGAATGTACCTAATGAATTTCTGAAACTAGTTCCAAATGTCTTGTCAAGTTTGACCTCCCGCCAGTCAGCAAAAGAAATGAATAACTTTTTGAATCTAGAGAAATTTTTAAAACTCTGTGTGAGAGTTTTGTCTACAATCAGACACTCGTGAAAACATGACAAAAACCCAACTAAACTGTAATGCTTATAGACTCTGCCATTCCCTGTGGGGAGCTGATTGCTGTGTTGCTTGCAGTTCCTTTTGTGCGCCAACTTAGAGCTTCTATAGGTGGCAATATTGAGTGAATCTCTGGGAAACTTCCACCTCCACCTTCCTTTGTATCTCTTCTCATGACAGGACTAAAAGACATAAAGATCTTTCTGGAAAGAGTACAAAATACAATGCCGTCCATCTTTTTCAATTTGTGGCTGCAAGATTATAACTTTCAGATTTTGGAACAGCTTTACAGGAAAGAATTAAGAAACTATTTTTAATGTATCACAAAATAGAATAAAAATTGTCATATTTAGCATATCGCATATATGTTTAGTATGGTAAGATTTTATTTTAGAAAATGTTGTAGCTCTTCTTACTTAGGTGAGTATAATGTTATTCTCAATTTTATTCCATTTCAATTAAAATAAGATGGTCAGCATTCTTCTATCTGTCATAAATTTTGAAAGAATCTTCAGAAAATCCTTTTTTGATAGTTTTATTATTGCTGGCTGTATTGAAATATTTCCCAGGATGCTTTGTATTTCTTAGGGGGAGTACTAAACAAAAACTCGAGAAAATATTAGAAAACTCTAAAAGACTTTGGTTCTAGAGGAGCAAAATATAGTAGAATATTTACTTCACTGATATACACAATTTTCCTCTTTATAATTATTTTCCATTTCAACTAAAATTGATTTTGGTTTTCCAAATAGATCAAATATAGAATGGAAGAAAATTTTTGAAATCTATCCATCTGACAAAGGTCTGAGAGTCATAACCTACAAGGAATTTAAAGCAATTTTCAAGAAAAAAAAAACTCCATAGGAAATTGGGCAAAGGGCATGAACAGGTATTTCTCTAAAGAAGACATACATGCAGCCAACAAAAATATGAAAAAAAGAAAAAAAAGAAAAAAAAAAACCTTGGAAGCCCAAGGTGGGCAGATTACCTGAGGTCAGGAGTTCGAAACCAGCCTGGCCAACATGGCGAAACCCCATCTCTACTAAAAATACAAAAAGTAGCTGAGCATGGTGGCAGACGCCTGTACTCCCAGCTACTCAGGGAGACTGAGACATGAGAATCCCCTGAACCTAAGAGGTGGAGGTTGCAGTGAGTCGAGATCATGCCACTGCACTCCAGCCTGGGCGACAGAGCACGGCCCTGTCTTAAATAAATAAATAAATAAATAGCAATGAAATGTCCATATCACTGATCATTAGAGAAATGCAAATCAAAATCACAATCAGACACCATCTCACACCAGTCAGAATGACAATTATTAAAAAGTCAAAAAACAACAGTTGCTGGCAAGGGTGCAGAGAAAAAGGAACACTTTTACACTGCTGGTGGGAATGTAAATTAATTCAACTCTTGTGGAATACAGAGAGGCAATTCCTCAAAGACCCAGAATCAGAAATATCACTTGACTCAGTATTCCCATTACTGGGTATATACCCAAAGGAATGCATATGATTTTATTACAAAGATACATGCACATGTATGTTCACTGTAACACTATTAATATGGCAAACATGGATGTTCATCAATGATAGACTGCATAAAGAAAATGTAGTACATATACACCATGGAACACTGTGCAGCCATAAACAGAAACAAGATCATGTCATTTTCAGGGATATGGATGAACTGGAAGCCGTTACCCTCAAGAAACTAATGTTGGAACAGAAAACCAAATACCACATGTTCTCACTCATAAATGGGAGCTGAACGATGAGAAGACACATACATATGGTGAAGAACAACACACACTGGGACTTGAAGGAGAAACATGCGAAGGGGAGAGCATCAGAAAATAATAGCTAATGAATGCTGGGCTTAATACCTAGGAGATGGGTTGATCTGTGCAGCAAACCATCATGTTACATGTTTACCTATGTAACAAATCTGCACATAATGAACTTGTACCCCATGTTTTAAATTAACTCCTTTAATAATAATGGTTTCTTTGTTTGGTTCCTTTGCTTTTATTTTTTTATTCTTTTCTGTTTTCTTCTTTATTAGTCTAGCTAGTGGTGTACCTATTTTATTAACTTTTTCAAAAAATGAGCCCCTGGATTCATTGAATTTTGACATGTTTTTTCAGGTCTGTATCTCCTTCAGTTCAGTTCTAATCTTGGTTATTTCTTGTCTTTTGCTAGCTTTGGGGTTTGTTTGCTTTTGGTTCTCTAGTTCTTTTAGTTGAGATGTTAGGTTATTAACTTAAGATTTTTTTTGGCCGGGCGCGGTGGCTCAAGCCTGTAATCCCAGCACTTTGGGAGGCCGAGACAGGCGGATCATGAGGTCAGGAGATCGAGACCATCCTGGCTAACCCAGTGAAACCCCGTCTCTACTAAAAAATACAAAAAACTACCCGGGCGAGGTGGTGGGTGCCTGTAGTCCCAGCTACTCGGGAGGCTGAGGCAGGAGAATGGCGAAACCCTGGAGGCGGAGCTTGCAGTGAGCTGAGATCCAACCACTGCACTCCAGTCTGGGCGACAGAGCAAGACTCCATCTCAAAAAAAAAAAAAAAAGATTTTTCTAGCTTTCTGATGTGGGCATTTAGTGCTATAAATTTCACTCTTAACACTGCTTTAGCTGTGTCCCAGAGATTCTAGTGCATCGTCCCTTTGTTCTCAATAAAGAACTTATTAATTTCTGCCATAATTTTATTGTTTACCAAAAAGTCATTCAGGAGCAGGCTGTTCCGTTTCCATATGTTGCTGTGGTTTTTAGTGAATTTCTTAATCTTCAGTTCTAATTTGTGTGTGATGTGATCTAAGAGACTGTTACGAATTTAGTTTTTTTGTGTTTGCTGAGGATTGTTTTACTTTCGATTCACCATCAATTTTAGAGAAAGTTCCATGTGGTGATAAGAATGTACATTCTGTTAAATTTGGGTAAAGAGTTCAGCAGATATCTATCAGGTTCACTTGATTCAAAGCTAAGGCCCTTAATACCTTTGTTAGTTTTCTGTCTCAGTGATCTGCAAATACTGTCAGTAGGGTGTTAGAGTGTCCTACTATTATTGTGTGGGAATCTAAGATTCTCTGTAGGTCTCTAAACCCTTGCTTTATTAATCTGGGTGCTCCTGTGTTGGATACATATGTATTTAGGATAGATAGATCTTCTTGTTGAAATGAACTCTTCCCCATTATGTAATGCCTTTCTTTTTCCTTTAAGATCTTTGTTGGTTTTAACTAGGATTGCAACCCTTGCTTTGTTTCTGTGTTCCATTTATTTCTAGATTTTCTTCCATCCCTTTATTTTAAGTCTATACGTGTCTTTGCTTGTGAGATGTGTCTGTAAGATTGGGTCAACATATGCAAATCAATACATGTGATTTATCACATAAATGGAAATTAAGACAAAAACACATGATTATCTCAACAAATCCAGAAAAGACCTTTACTAAATTTCAACACTTATTCTTGTTAAAAACTTTCAATAAAGCAAGTATTGAGGGAACCTATCTCAAAATAACAAGAGACATATGTGACAAACCCACAGCCAACATCATATTGAATGGGCAAAAAACTGGAAGCATTGAAAACCCCTTGAAAATCTGTGCAAGACAAAGATACCCTCTCTCACCACTCCTATACAACATAGTATTGGAAGTTCTGGCCACGACAATCAGGGAATAGATAGAAGTAAAAAGTATTCCAATAACGAGAGAGGAAGTCATATATTTACACGTGACATAATCTTATATCTATAAAACCTCATCATCTCAGCCCCAAAGTTTGTTAAGGTGATAAGTAAATTCAGCAACGTCTCAGGATATAAAATCAGTGTGCAAAAATCGCTGGCATTCTTATACATCAACAGCAGGGAAGCAGAGAGCCAAATTATTAATGAACTCCCATTCACAATTGCCACAAAAAAGAATAAAATACCTAGCAATATAGTTAACTAGTAGAGAGAAGGGATGCTTCAAGGAGAACTACAAACCAGTGCTTCAAATAAATCAGAGAGGACACAAACAAATAGAAAAACATTTCATGTTCATGAATAGGAAGAATCAGTATTTTGAAAATGGCCATATTGCCCAAAGTAATTCAGAGATTCAATGCTATTTGTGCTAAACTATCATTTACACTGTATACAGAACTAGAAAAAAAAAATCTATTTTAAAATTTTTATGAAAAGAAAAAAAAAGACCAAGGCAATCTTAAGCAAAAAGAGCAAGGCTGGAGGCATCACACTACCCGACTTCAAACTATACTACAAGGCTACAATAACCAAGACAGCATTGTACTGTACAAGAACAGACACATAAATCAATAGAACAGAATAGAGAACTCAGAAATAAGAGTGCACACCTACAACCAACTGATCTTCAACAAACTTCATAAAATAAAATAATAAAGAAAGGACTTCATCTTTAATAAATGGTGTGGGGAGTGCTGGCTAGCCATATGCAGAAAACTGGATACCTTCTTTACATCATTTACAAAAATCAACTCATGATGGTTTAAAAATTTAAATATAAAACTCAAAACTGCAAAAGAACTAGAAAAAAAATCTAGGGAATGCCACTCAAAACATAGGCACACGCAAAGAGTTTATGATGAAAACACCCAAAGCAATTACAACAAAAGCAATAATTGGCAAATAGTATCTAATTAAACTAAATAGCTTTTGCACAGTCAAAGAAACTACCATCGGAGCGAACACATGACCTACAGAATGGGAGAAAGTTTTTGCAATCTATCTACCTGACAGAGGTATAATATCCAGATTCTACAAGGAACTTAAACAAATTTACAAGAAAAAAAACAAACGACCCCAGTAAGAAGTGGGCAAAGAACATGAACAGACATTTTCAAAAGAAAACATATATATGGCCAACAAACATGAAAAAAGATCAACTTTGCTGATCATTAATGAAATACAAATTAAAACCACAATGAGACATCATTTCATACCAGTCCAAATGGCTATTATTTAAAATTCAAAAAAATAAAAATAAATAAATAAATAAACAGATGCTGGTGAAGCTGCAGACATAAAGAAATGGTTTTACACTGTTGGTTGGAGAGTAAATTACTTCAACCATTGTGGAAGACAGTGTGGCACTTCCTCAAAGACCTCGAGGTAGAAAGGTCATTTGAGCCAGCAATTTCTTTGTTGGGTATATACACGTTAAGTCACAAAACAAATCTTAATGAATTTAAGATTGAAATAATATCAGCTATGTTTTCCAGCCATCTGGAATAAAACTCAAAATCAATGGTAGAAACAAAAGTAGAATAGTAAAACTTATATAAAAAATACACAACACACTGTAGAAAAAGCAATACATAAAATAGCAAGTGAAAAAGAAAATTAGATAAAAAATTTGAGACAAGTGAAAATAGAAACACAACCTACCAAAATTTATGGGGTGCAGCAAAAGCACCCCAAGAGGGAAGTTTATAGTAATCACAACTATATTAAAACATATCCAAATTATCAGGCTGACATTACAGATAAAATTGCTAAGGGAGAACAAACTAAGCCCAATGTTAGCAGAAAAAAAGAAATATATTTGAGCTGAAATACATGTAATTAAGAATGGATAAATGGAAAATAAATCAACAAATCTATGATACGAATTTTTTTAAAAAAAGATAAACAAAACTATCAAATAGCTAGACTAAAAGGAAAAACAGAATAATCAAATAAAATTTAAAAAATGAAAGTGGCATTGCAACTAGTGCCTCAGAATAGAAAAGATTATAAGAGCCTACTATGAAAAATTTTAACCAACAAATTGGACAACTTAGAAGAAATTGATAAACTCATAAGATCATAGAGTCTACTAAGAGTGAGTCATGAATAAATATATTTTCAGAATCTAATAATAATGAATAAGGAGGTTGAATTAGTAATCAAACTTCCCAACAAAGAAAAGCCAGCACCAGATGGCTTCACTACCAAACACTTGAAAAATAATTATTGCCTTTTCTATATGATCTTTTCCAAAAATCAGAAAAGAAAAAGATACTTTCAAAATAGTTTTATAAGTGCAGCATTATACTGATAATAAACACAGACAAACAAACTACAGAAAGAGAAGAATAAGGAGAAGAAGAAGAAGCAAAAATCTGTCCAATATTGTTAATAAACATAGATAAAAAATTCCTCAATAGAAAATTGGGAAACTTAATTCCTCAGCATATTAAGAGATTCATTCATCATGACTAAAGGAAACTTATCCCTAGAATGAAGGATTGTTGAACATACAAAAATCAACAAATGTGAAACACATCAACAGAATGATGAATGAAGATCACACAAACATCTCGGTAGATGCAGATAGAGCACTTGACATAATTGAACAATGGTTTATGAATAAAAAAGAAAGAAGTCTCTCAACAAAATAGAAATAGAAGGAAATTACCTTAAAATAAGAAAGAACAGGCTGAGTGTAGTGGCTCATGCCTGTAATCCCAGGACTTTAGGAGGCCTAGGCAGGTGGATCACCTGAGTTCAGGAGTTCAAGAACAGCCTGGCCAACATGGTGAAACCCTGTCTCTAGTAAAACACAAAAATTCGCCAGCGTGGTGGCATGCACTTGTAATCCCAGGTACTCGGTGGGGTGGGGGTGGGGGGGGGGTAGGGCAGGAGAATTACTTGAACCTGGGAGGCAGAGAGTGCAGTGAGCCTACCTAGTTCATGTCACCACTGCACACCAGCCTAGAAGACAGAATGAGACTCATCTCAAAAAAAAAAAAAAAAAAAAAGACCATTTATGAAAAGTGCATATCTTATCATATTCAAGGGTAAACAACAACAACAAAAACAAACTGGAATGTTCTTATCTAATATCAGGAAAAGGCAAGGACCCCACTCTTGCTACTTCTATTCCACATAGTACTGGAGTACCAACTGAAACCATTAGACAATAAAAATAAATAAAAGTATATAACACAGAAAGGAAAATCACCTCTGTTTGATGATAATATGATATTGTATGTGAAAAACCCTAAGTACTCCCCAAAATATTCTTAAAACTAATAATTCAGTAAATTTACAGAATACAAAATCAACATACAAAAACCAGTTATCTTTCTCTATGCTAACAAAAAACAATTAGAAAATGAAATTAAGAAAAAAACCTATAGAGAAACAAATACATAGAAATAAACAAGTACGTGAGAGTGTTGTTATCAAAAACTACAAAACATTGATGAATGCAATTTTGGAAAGATAATTTGACTGAAAACAATATTGTTTAAACATTCATGCCATCTAAAGCAATTTATGGATTCAATATAATTCCAATTAAAAGACCCACTTTTTATAAAAGTAGACGTTATTTTTAAATTCATAATGAGCCATGAATGTTCATTAAAGACTCATAAAGCAGCCAAAACAATGTTGAGGAGAAAGTCTAACAAAGCTGGAGGCATCACATTTTCTTATATCAAAATATATTAAAAGCTACAATAATTAATATATCAGCTGTTCAAATGAAGACAGATATATAGACCTATGTCACAGAATAGAGAGCCCCAAAATAAGGTCACAAATATACAGTCAACTGATCTTCAGCAACAGTGCCAAGTACATTCAATGAAGAAAAATCAGTCTCTTAAATAAATGGTACTATGAACACTGGATATCCACAAACAGAAAAATAAAATTTTATCCTTGCTATTCACTACACTAAAAATTCTCCTCATTTTTGATATCTTAAACATAGGATTTGAAACCATAGATTCACAGAAGCAAATATAAAGAAAAAGCTTCATAATATTGGTCTGCACTATTTTTTTTTTAATATGAACTGAAAAGCACAAACAACAAAGCAAATACAAACAGGTGGAATTGTATGAAACAAAAAAATAATAATATAACAGCAAAGACAACAATCAACAGTGTATAAAGGCAATCTATGAAACAAGAGACATACTGTCAAGATATGTATCTGATAAGGAGTTAAACACTAAAATATTTATATAGCTGTGATAACTTAATAATAAGAAGCAAAAAAAAGAAGAAAGAAAGAAGGAAGAAGAAGAAGAAGAAGAAGAAGGAGGAGGAGGAGGAGGAGGAGGAGGAGGAAAGAAGAAGAAAGAAGAAGAAAGAGGAGGAAGAAGAAGGAAGAAGAAGAAAAAGAAGAAGAAGAAGAAGAAGAAGAAGAAGAAGAAGAAGAAGAAGAA